>NC_141147.1:130785952-131020952 GCF_053477565.2 Lygodium microphyllum | reverse complement strand
TATGTGGGCCCAATGTCTGAGGATGTTGAAGACTCAATTACAGATAAATGGATCCTAGTCTGAAAGATGACTAGAAGATGGGGTGAAGAAGGGTTGGGGCATTTGGTGATCATATATTTGTCCTAGAGGAGAAAAGTTATACAAAGTCATTTTCAAACAAATGGTCTTAAGATTAGTTTCAATGTTTCTTTTGCATGTGCCATGGATATCCAATGAACCTTGTGTAACATGAGCTACTTAAGGAAGTTTTTCCATATTGACACGCATCATGCTAGTATGATTAATTAGAAAATAAAGATACTGAGTGTGGGGGTGAAAAGTGGGTGGATGGTGGTTTCAATGACCCTATCCTAATAAGGGGTGGACTTTATTGCTTGGATGTCCTCCTATATTATTGTTAGGATTAGAGTTAAACTTGAGTTAAACAATCATGATTATTTGCATAGAGGACAAAACAGCTGCACATGCTAATATTGTTTTGGGGAAATTGTGAAGTACTAGTCCTTAAGGCCATAAAAGTAACTGCTCCTACCTATGAACCAAGTGAAGTGTTAGCCACTATCATCTCTAATTGGTTGCAAATTGGTCATTTTATATTGGGCATTAGATTTTTGTTTTTTGGAATACCTAGAAGTTTAGGGACCTTCAAGTTGATTGTTTTGGGTTGAAATACTGAGATTTCACTATGAGGTAGAGTTGGAGACCACTCAACTAGCTCAATTTGTGCATTCAATGGGGTTGAATGATGTTGTTAATGGTCTAAGTGACTACTAAACATTGCCTTCTCTCCTTAGCTAGGGTCAAGTATATTACACGTAATATCATATCAAAGAACAATATGTTGACTAACATTATTGGTTTTGTGGTCAAGGAACCAAAGGTGTGTTACAAATTAAGTTGAAGTTATGATTCTCACTATCAAGTATCCCTTGCAAGGTAACAATCTTGAGCTTCAAGAGAATCCCTCTTAGAGTAGGTTAAGATACCCAAAGTTGATGGAAAATGATACGAGGTTGAGATCAATGCTAAGTTCTAGATCGAAACCATGGAGGATTATCATTTTTTCTAGACCAAGCATGAGTGATGCAAATCAATCAATGGTTGCTTACTTGCGTTTGAAGGTGAAGCCCATCTTTGGTGGAAGCAATGGTGCCATGACAAGTATTAACAAAAGGTTCTTGGACTTGGGAATAAACTAAATAGTAGTTTGGGGAAAATATCTTCTACTTTTCTTAGAATTACTAAAGATGAATGACTTCTTCGATCTATGACAACTAGACTTGACCCTAGAGGCCTATTACTCCTTATTTGTAATCCTCTTGAAATACACACCCCAAATTTCCATTGCTCAAAAAGTTATAGATTTTGCTAGGGATTATATGTACCCTTGGATACTTAACTTACATCCACGAGAGTAATTGATTTAGAAGATGCTCTCATATAAGGTAAAACCTTGATAAGTGCATATGGAATTCAACTTTATTGAGAAAGACACCATACTATAGAAGAGAAGAAGATACACTACTATGGTACTTAGACAATCAATACCATAAATTCTTTGAATGGGGTGACTTGGGGCACCTTCAAAAGAGATGTTCCAATCATTGATGCTTCCAACATGATGAGAAGGGAGAGTTTCAAGCAAATTTCCCTACAATGTCTCAAGGAGATGTTAAGCAAGTAAACAAAAGAAACCACAAAACTAATGTATGTGGTACAAGTCAAACCTCAACCATTCATGGTGAACCAAAGAATGATCAAACCTTTGAAGAATCTCCTGTATGGTCTTGGGGAATTTCCTTAATATCATGGATCTAGCCTTACTCACATATTAGACATTGAGTAAATTATTTGCAAATTTTATGGAATAAATTTGATTTAAAAAAAATAACCAATGCCTTTTTGAGACGAGGACATCTCGATTTATTCAGGGGGGGAGGATGTTATGACCTAGCCCTTTTTCGATGCCCCCTTAATTTTTCAAAGAAAATAGATAAAATGAAAATAATTGACAACCAAGCAACTAATAGCTTATTCTTGCCCCCTTGCCCTTGTCTTCCAACATTTCTCTCCCACAACTCACCACGTTCCCTCCCCCATGTGTGGCCACCACTTCCTCTCCTTTGTCCTTTGTCCTCTCGCCCCTTGCACCCCCTGCCACTACCTCACATACCACCTCACCCTTCACACCCCCCAATCCCTTTCCCATTGGCCACTTCACTCCCATTCCCTTCCCTATTGCCACCTCGCTCTGCCCTCCCGCTCCCGTTTTTCACCCCCTTTGACGAAGAATATCTCCCTCACCCCCTAGAGAGAGAGAGAGAGAGAGAGAGAGAGAGAGAGAGAGAGAGAGAGAGAGAGAGAGAGAGAGAGAGAGAGAGAGAGAGAGAACATGAGACTAGATTATTCATCATTAGCATCATCCACATCATTTTTTTCTCTTGCATATTGTCTAAGAAACCAACAGCTCACCAACATTGCCAATAACCATCATCTTTATTCTCTTAGTACTTGATAGATGATATATCGAGGTTGTTATAAAGAGTGTGAAATAGTTTGAGGGTGGAAGCATATGTAAGGAGGATAGTAGGACAACATGATGGCACCTAAGTGACATGTGATCCTTGGTATTTGTATCATGTGGCTCACCATCAACATGACACTTGTTGTCCCTCCTACCATTCAGGAAATATGCATATTGCTCATACCATTAAAGAATTCTTTGGCTAATAATCATTATAAGGAGTGGACCCCTTAATTTAAAGGAATGGCTAGTCTTTGAGCATGAAATGAGAGTTAGTTTTAAAATTTGTAGCATTGACTCAACTTAATCTCAAGTTAGGTTGTATTGACTTAATACAAACTTGGTGACCTAAACTAGACCTTAGTTAAAGTAAAAGAATGGGCATTTGAGTGTTAAATGAGCTTATGACTATCATGAGATAATAGATCTAGGAATAAACTTCAAAGGGATATGGAAAGCATAGTAATAAATAGAACATTAAAGGTAAGTCTTAAGGGATATTAATGTCTTGAGCCCATAAGTGGAAAAGATACCAAATAACAACTAAAGGTCCACAATAGATCCTTTCTAAGGTATTGAATTCAAGATGAGATGGAATGATAGTTTTGACTTGGAAAATAGCCCTAGGTTCAATAATCAACCTAGAGACTATCTACTGGGAAGTGAGCCCCAAGATTAGCATAGGCTATTACCTTCAACTAGGCCATTATGTTCTTACTAGCTTTAAAAAAGCAATGCTAGCTTTAACCATAGAGAAAATTCTTAAAGCAATTGTTGGAAATATATCAACTAAGATTGCCTAAATACATGCTCAATAGAAACTATTAAAAAATCAACATTGAAATTTTATCAAAGATATCTTAAAGTCATGCAATGACCTCTAGAAGGAGATAGCTAAGGTTCATAACTAAGTATGTACCTGGTTACTTTTAGATGTCTCTTGATTTGCATCTATCATATGCATGAATGCATTATTGTGCGAGATTGGATATATGCACTTGGATTATCCTAAATTAAATTGAATACCTTAAAAGGACTACTTTTGCTACTTATAATGATTAAAGGGACTTCTCAAAGAGGAGGATATTCACATAGCTCAAAGACTTGAATTGATCAAATGAGTGGATGTTGTATGGTTGATGGACTTGCCATTGAGTCCTCTAGCATGCTGCTACTTGATGATGACAGATGTTGAAAGGCACTACTTGAGACATTGTGGCTGATGGTTGACTGGTGAAAAGGCTATAGTGGAGGCATGTTTTCTCCTATGGAAACTTGAGAACCAAAGGACTCTACATGTTCTCACATGGGTCTTATGATAGGAAAAGAATCTCTCTAGGCCCAATGTTTGAGGGCATTCGAAGACCCAATTCTAAATAAATGGGTGTTAGCTAAAAGAGGGTTGATGGTGCTTATGAGTCTAGTAAAGAAGTGTCTCCATATACTTGCTATACATGCCATACAAAGTTATTTTCAAATAATTGTTTTTGAAAGAACTTCAATTGTTTTTGTGTATGTGCATGGAGGAAATTCAATGAACATTGAGTCACTGGCTAATTAAGAAAGTTGGTGCACACAACATGGTAGGTTGCTTAATTAAAAACCTAAAGATGTTGGATCAATTAGTGCAAAGTGGGTAGATGGTGATCATGATTGTTGAGATGTCAAACACTACATGAGCCGGCATCCACTATGTGCCTTGGTGATATGGCAGGATATTACTCACATGCATATTATGTGACTATCAACATGAGGATATGCCAATGATTCTATAGTTGGACTACACATATTTTCCACTCTTGGTTATGGCGCATTTGTTGTGCCGCCTCTTCTTTTCTTAACAAGTTCACACTTAGTGATCGAATCTACATATATTGTGGTACTTTCATATTATTATTGTATCATGTTATATACTTAGCTCTTTTGAGTGGAAGAAGAAGAAAGAAGAGGAACAAGATTTCAACCCTATCTCTTTGTGTGATCAAGTCTCCATTATTTTTGTATGTATACTCTTGATTTTTTCTCCTCTCCCCTCTTGTCTATTTTCATGGTATTAGAGCCATCCTATGGCTGAGTAGAGCTTGATTAAAGGGTGAGATGAAGGAATTAGAGCAGAAAAGAAACCAAGTAAGAAACAAGTAAGAAACTCTTCCACCTTGCTCAATTTTCCTTGGATTATATCCAGAAGAGGCTCTTGAGGTTGGCAGTGCTACAATTTTCGATTGTAGTGAAACTTGGTAAGTAGGAAGAATAGTATACATACTCCAGCTATATACATGACTTATTCGTTGTCATTATTGGAATCAGAGGTCATTTTGGCCTCCATTCTGGACCTACAAGTGGTCTAACAATAGTTTTTGGATATACTGCAATTTCAACTGTTAGTGAAAAAGGCTATGTGTTTAGTTGTGATACACCTCGTATCAGCTTGCTTGTAGATTGCATGTTTTTGCAAGGTTGTTTGTTTGATCAAAATGTTTGATAACTTCAACCAGATTGTAAAAGAGAATCTCCTATGAAAAATGTTAGTATAGAATAGGTAAAGGCTAGGAAAGATTAGGAGCAAACATAGAGTAAAGTCATGTATTAGCTATCTGGTCAGTGTCATAGATAGCATGATGGACTATTTACAAGAATCTAATGCCCCCGCTATTGCATGAAAGTTTCTAGTAAGGCTATTCAAAATAAATGCAAAGGTTAGAAAGTTGCAACTCAAGTCAGAGCTAAACCAAGCGAAAAGTTGGAACTTGTCCATTAATGATTATGCCTTGAAGATCAAGAGTATTGTGGAAGCTCTTGGATCTATCAATGTAGTAGTTGATGATGATGATGTTATGCATGCATGCTTAGATGGACTTGGTGATGAATACAAGAGCTTCAAGTCATCTATGAATACAAGGAATGATATCCCTAATTTTGTAGACTTGATTTCTATGCTAATACTTGATGAGTCAAAATATACATTAGGATTTCCAAGAGCTTTCACTAGAAAGGCTTATGGAGGGATGTTAAGGATTTTGTGATCAAATGTGTTCCATTCTAGTAGAACAAGGACAACACACTTAGACCCGCTAGCCTCTTGTAGCCCCTACCTATTCCTGAATGGAAATTGATACATATCACCATGGACTTCATCACTAGCCTCCCCGTTACTAAGAAAGGATGGAACAATATATATGTGGTAGTTGATCGCCTCACTAAGGCTGTCCGTTTTATTCCCACTAAGTCCCAATACACTGCCTCTTAGGTGGTATCTAGAAGTGAGATAAGACATGTGGTAGACTCTATGTTAGATGAAACAAATGAAGTGAGGCCAGTAGTGGAGCTTGAGAATAGCAGGTTTCTTTTTTTAAGTCTACATTGGTAAACCAACTCAATGGCAATCCCACATTGTCCAAGGATAGGCTTACAAGGGTGCGACAAGGAGTATACTAAAGTAAGGAGGAGAAGTATCAAACTCAAACAAATGATAATTTGTTTGGTATTGGTTCAGATTGTGTTGTATTCTTCCAAGACAAGAATACCAATGGAAGGATCACAAGGTCATCAAAGGCAAGCTTTTCAAGAAGTATGAGACCATACAAAAGCCAAAGTGTATGGTACTTATGAAGAGTTCAAAAGATGAGAAGAAAAGTTGTAGGTGCTTGTGTGGAGCATAAGAGACGGTTTAGCCTCTCAGATAGGCCATCCGGGGTAGAGGTTCAACTTGGATGGTATCAAAAATCAAAGGGACTAAGGAGTTTTACATATGATTTGACAAACCTTGATATGGTAAATATTGAAAGTATCATTGCCCTTGCAAATCTCACATATGATTGTAACAATAACAAATATTAACTTGACGAACATGATTGGAAGATCTTCAATGAATTTGTAAAGGACCATTGAGAATAGGTAAAGAAACATTATTTTTTCTCTTCTTCAATATTGCTTGTTATGTAAAATGACTTTTAAAAAAGTATTATCGATGTCTTTTTTTGGCATTTTCATTGATGTTAATTGCTTGTGTTTTTATATTTTCTTTAGGAACATGACTAGTGGACGATGGTGATGCATCTTCAAATGTGAGAACAAGGATGGAGTCAGGATAATTGACAATGTTGGGGTGCTAAGTATCATTGACAATGTTGGGGTGCTAAGTAGAACACATTTATGGGCTAGATGAAAATTTTGTATATTCACTTTTTTTATATAGCTATATCTAGTTTATAAAAGAAAACTAAGTCTTTACAAATATGCAAACATATGAAATCATGCTTTTAATTACATCATCATGCAAATAATTTTGGAATTTAGTCATGTGCTATAGAAAGGCAATATGTTTTTTCATTTAATATAGCTACCTTCTCTGACTACAAATCAAGCTTATATTCATTGTGTCTTCTTTTATGGCTTGATAATATTGCAACTAGGTGAAAAATTTAGAGTATTTATTTCTTGTTATCTCTAAAATTTATGTGTGCGTGTGTATGTATTACATGCACATGATATGCTTTGTAGGAATGGTGGAGAAAATAAGTTAAGATGAATTAGATGCAAAAGATGTAATGATAGCCCGTTGCTATCACAATAGGATAGCACCAAGATAAATATTGCAATCATGAGAGCCCTAAGATAGTACTAGGATGATCAAGATGTGTATTCTGCCATTTCTTTTTCAATTTTTGTGATTAAAGACCACAAGGCTCACTCTACAATAGAGTTGAGCAACTAACTTACTAGCATGTGTGCATTGTACATCTAGTGTCTCTATTTGAATTTTTTTTCAAAACCCTAGCTTTATTCATAAAATTCTAAATTTTACCGTTGGTGGATGCTATATATCATGAAGATATTTTGCAAAGCTTCATCATCACTAAAAAGCTAAGCTCTTTTATGAACCCTTAAGAGCTAGTTGTGATCAATTTTGTGATAAAAACAGTGTTTTGTATTTATTACATAAGGATTAACTAAATTCTTTTCTTTAAAAAATAAATTTACAATAAGGGATTTATAAATTATGGTAAGAAGTTACAGAAGGGCCAAAAAAATCACAAAAAAGGTTACATAGAGATATATAAAACATGCCATGAACACATGTCATATATAGGATTTATACATAGTGACCTCCCTCCCCCCGCCAAGTATATCAATCAAGAGAATCATTAGTTTATTCATAGGGAAGACGTTAAGCATATGGTTCAAGTATTTGTATCCCCCTTGGAAAAAGAGAGGTTGGTAAGAGATCGGTACACTCTTGACCAATGCAATCTCACCATATGAGAGTACACCAATCAATTTATGAACTTGACCATGTATGTAGAGACCATTAATGATGATGTCAAATTGCACAAATATATCTATGGGTTGGAACCAAGCCTATTAGTAGATGCCATGGCTCAAAAGCCTACTACCCTGTTTGATGCAATTGAATTGGCTGAAAGATATGCAAGAAAGTACCATAAAAATGAGAGTTTTAAGAAATGTTATGGACAAACCCACACCCCATTGAAGCCACCTTATAGACTCTCCAAGTGTAAATGTGAAGAAGTTGCAAAGAAAGTAAAGGATTTACTTGAGATGGGTTTTATTGAACCAAGTTCTTCCCCTTATGCATCTCTCGTCCTATTAGTCAAGAAGAAAGATGGCTCCTTTCGCATGTGCATTGATTACAAGGACTTGAACAAAATCACAGTTAAGAACCAATATCCCATCCTATAGATTTATAACTTGTTGGATGAGCTGAAAGGGGCATGCTTATTCACTAAGATTGATCACAGCTACCATGTGATTCATATGAGTGAAGGTGATGAGATCAAAACAATTTTCAAGAGACTGATCATGGACTTTATCATTTTTTGGTGATGCATTTTGGGTTAACTAATGCCCTTGTCACATTTTAGAGCCTCATGAATAAAATCTTCCACCCCTTCATGTTCAAGTTTGTGCTCATTTTCTTTGATGATATTCTCATTTATGGTAAGTCATAAGAGGAGTACTTGGCACATGTCAAAAGGGTGTTTGATATCTTAAGAGAGTGTTGGGTCATTGGTAAGGAAAGTAAGTGTATCTTCATGCTATAGATATCAATGGAGTACTTGGGACACATTGTTAGCAAAAATGGCATACATGCTAACCCCAACAAGATGCAATATGTAAAGGATTGACCCACACCATTCACCACTACTTCATTATGTGGCTTCCTTAGTCTCTCTTCATTTTATAAATGCTTCATTAAGCAGTATGCCACCATTGCAACATCTTTGACCGATCTATTAAAAAAGGAATCATTCTTTTGGAATACCATAATTGATCATAACTTTATGAATGGAAGGAAATTCTTACTTCAGCCCCCATCCTTGTATTCATTAATTTCCCCAAGGAGTTTACCCTTAAGTGTGATGCCAGTGGCATAGGTATTGGTGTTGTATTGCTACAAAAGCATGGTGTGATTTCTTTTGAGAGCCATAAGCTTGATGACAAGGAGATGCAGATGAATTTTTATGACTAAGAGATGTTGGCCATCCTCCACGCTATTAAGAAATGGCACCATTACCTATATGGCAGTTGTTTTAAAGTAAAGAGTGACCAAAGAGTCCTCCATTACTTCTTGACTTAGCATATTTTGACTCGTAAGAAAAGAACATGGGTGAAAACCTTGCAAAACTATAATTTTGACATCTCTCACACTCGGGTCAAATATAACAACATCATGGCTAATTCACTCTCATGGATGTGGGCATGCAGAGTATCCTCCATTTTAGAGTTGCATAATAGTGACTGGATTGAGAAAGTTTAGGAAGCTTATTTGTTGGATGAGGACTTTAGCCACATATTTCAGAAATTATAACATGGGGTAATGGATGAAAACTCCCAATATCAGCTCAAACATGGGATTATTTGGTCCCATGGCAAGATGTCATCCCCCACCCTTCTCCCTTAGAAGATCATGGAAGAGATGCATTCTTGCCCCATTACTAGCCACTTGGGTGTTTTTTGTCTCCCTCTCCTTTTACGCTTTATGGAAACATCCATGTTCTAGTACCTCTGCATCAAGTAGTACCCATTGGACATTATTAACCTATTTTTGCCTACCCACCTCCCTCTCCTACTTATTTCCATTCTCCACCTCCTTATCCCACTTATTCAACATCTCATAGTTCTTCCTCCTCATTAGCCAAACATGCCTTATATGATAAGACTTGTTTTAATGGGTCTAACTTCACTACTTAATCAAATTTGATGAGACATGTCCTTAATTCCCACTGCCTATGGATCTTGTGCAGGGGTTGGAATCCCAACCTGATCCGACACTTATTTCATATGAGGTTGTCTGCTCATGGAAGTCTAGGAGTTCCTTTGCTATTTTTGAGCTAATGCAAAGTCTCTTATCTGATTCTCATTTACAACTTTAGCATTTAGACTTAGCATGTGAGTGTTGGGCACACTTGACTGAACATTGTCTTGAAATACTCTTCTTCTCAAACCAAGAAGATGTCTAAATAGATGTTTTACTCTATTAGCAGAGGTAGAGATCATGGTGGTAGAGGCTAAGGTGGCAGTCATGGTCAAAGTTATGATGCACAACAAAATAGAGAAGGACAATCCTGAGGAAGAGAGAGTCACAGAGAGAGAGAGAGAGAGAGAGAGATGGGGGAGGAATAATATTATTGTTGAAGATTAAGAGTTGATGCTTCACCTTACATAAAAGACCTAAGATACACTGTGGATGGCATAACTTATAAGCCTTGCTTTCAGTACTATACCCAATAAAAGTACATTTTACGTATGTCAAATCTCAATATACATAGAGTTCTAATAGACAACATAATTTTGCAAATAGGAGGAAGTATTAGCATTGTGGTAAAAAATGACACACTTCTAAAAATGTCTTCAATATGAATACTGAAATTAGAAATAGAAAAAAGTAGCAAGGCAATTATGTATCTAGTAGAAGAAATAATGATGATAAAAGTGAACAATTGTTTGTTATATAGTACTTTATGAATACTATGACTGCTAATGGTTCATCAAAGAATGACATACGGTATATAGGCCCAGGTGCCTCCAACCACATGACTTCTCACAAAGAGTGTTTTACAGAGATGCACAATCCAGAGTTTCCATGCTATGTGGAGATGGGGGATGATACAGCTCACCCCATTACTCATGTTGGAAATGTTCCTTTGAGTATGCAGGATGGTAGAACTAAGTACTTGGCTAATGTGCTACATGTATCAAATATTACAAAAATTTTGATTTCTCTTGGTTAGATGGTAGAATAGGGACTGCATTTTGGTTTACATTTGATGGTTATTATGTAGAAGGTCCTAAAAATAATTACAAATTGATTACAAAAGGAAAATGTGCTGGCATATTGTTTACTATTGAGGTAAGTCTGCCTAAAATGAATGACGCCATGTTTACACAAGGTTTACGTATTGTGGCTGATATTAAAATTTGAAAGAATTGGTCATAACTAAAAGACTTGCTATCAAAATATATTATCAATGGGGTATCCAAGTTTAGAGTTGATGGGGTGCATAAAGTATGTGAAGCATGCCAATTTGGAAAGAAATCAAGGCATACGTTTCCACATGAAAAGCATGTATGCAAGAAGCCACTTGAATAGATGCATTCTGATGTGTGGGGTTCTACAAACACTACAACTTTGAGTAGTTGCAAGTATTACCTTTCCTTCATTGTTGATCATACTCACAACGTATGGGTTTACTTTATGTGTGAGAAAAGTTGTAATGAATGAAGCTAAGAGGAGAATGAGATGAAGAGAGAGAAAGAGAGGAAGAAAAGGAAGATGAAAGACTAGAAGAGGAGAGAGAAAGATAGGAAAGAATGAAGAAAGAGGGAGGAAGCCATGAAAGTTTGAGATGAAGGTGAAGAGTCAATTCTTGATAATATCTGGATGCCCTAAATTGGGTCTCTTACACCTTATATACCTCAGTCACTGTGTGAGTGAATGGCTAACCCCTATTTCCCGTGCATCTCACTCGTTACATTCCATCCCCACCCTAAAAGTTTTTTCCCTAAAAAACAAAAGACAACCAAGGGGGATTTGACAGAGGGGCTAAGGGGTGGGGTGCATAGTACTACTTTGATCCACATTACAATGAAAAGGGGTGGGTGAAGACCCCGGGGAGTCCACCTTAAAGAACATGTAAGATACCACGTGAGTTCAAAAGAAAGGGTATTATATTTAGTAAAATTTACAGTATTATATTAACATAATGGATTTTTTAATTACAATTTGAAAAAAAATTGTTAGTTTAGTAAAGTTAAAAGGGTCATTTTAAGGCCTTGTAGCATGTAAAGAAAGGGTATTTGTTAATATCTTTGAATGCACGTTATATAGATGATTTCTTATAGGTGGACCCCCCGGGGTGAAGAGTATGGATAGCACATTGTCCACTACAGGCTTGCTTGGATAAATATATTATAACTTTGGAATAGTTGCTCCAAATGGAGCATGCCGCATGTTGAAATAGAGCTTATGACAC
Source organism: Lygodium microphyllum (assembly GCF_053477565.2). Classification (NCBI taxonomy): domain Eukaryota; kingdom Viridiplantae; phylum Streptophyta; class Polypodiopsida; order Schizaeales; family Lygodiaceae; genus Lygodium; species Lygodium microphyllum. The sequence continues at coordinate 131,008,934 of NC_141147.1, read as the reverse complement.
GTACTTTCAATCCATGTAGGAAGCACAAGGTTGTGATTAGGCAAGTATTAAATTGTTCTAAAAAATGTGTAATCTATAGGTAGTATGTGGTCAAAAAGGGGAATAATTTGCTAGTCTTCAACCTATTGGGCCTCTTGGAGGTGAGGAAATTCATTCACAATAGAGGCTGGGTGCCATGAGGCTTCTTCCGAGGGTAGGCATTTCCATTTGATGAGGTATTCCTTGATGGATTGATATCTCACGTGTTTATCTCATTGTGCCCAATGATTGCCTCAAGGATGTATTAAATGATAACTTCTTTGTCTATTGGGGGGAAGCTCCTCCATATAGTCCACTGAGGTGCCAGTGAAAGGCTTCAGCTGGCCGATATGAAACACATTGTGAATCTTGGTGGTAGGGGAAAGCTCTAATCAGTAAGCCAAGTCACCAACTCTCTTGAGGACTTGATAGGGGCCATAGAAACAGTGGGCCAGCTTGTTACTGCTACCTTCTTTGAGAGTGGAGTAATCAGAATTATGCACTTTTAAGAGGACCAACTCTCCCTCTTGGAATTCTGAATTCCTTCTTTTCTCATCGGCATAAATCTTCATGTGGGTTTTTACCTTTTGAAGGTTCACTTTGTATTGTTGAAGCAAGGTTTGCAAGTGATCCAACTTGACTTTACTTTGAGGGTTGATCTTATCATTGAATAAGATCCTAGGGAGGGGAACATTATACCTATATAATGCCTCAAAAGGAGAAACCCCAATGCTAGAGTGGGTGGAGTTCTTATATGAAAATTCAAACAAGTGGATCCACATATCCCAACTGTATTGTACACCATGGCAAAAATATTAGAGATATGTCTCAAACCATTTATTTACCCTTTTGGTTCGGTCATCTGTCTGTGGGTGGTATGCCGTGGATGGAGCAAACTTGGTGTCCATAGATGTGAAAAATGCTTACCAAAAGTTACTCTTAAACTGTAACGTACTGTCCTTGATTATGTGACGGATAACGTTTTAGTAGTTTCCTAAAGTTTACCTTCTAGTTGTCGCCATCCGTACTCTAATTAGAATGATCGGATTTTGTTTGGCTAGTTAACCCTAGGTCTACCCCGCACAGGGGAAGCATCCTGCCGTTACCCACGGAGGACCGACCTGAAGGTTCCTAATTGACCTAACAGTCACCTATCAGCAACTACCTCGCATCCAGAGGTATCATTTGAGAGGCTTCTTGTTCAGAAGGAGTGATTACCATTGCCCTTGGTTCATGGAGTACAACACTTTTTTCCACTAGCAGACTAAGGATTTATGAAATCCCTCACAGTGCTCTGGCACACAGCTGTCGTACCTTTCCTCTAAGATAATTTGTGAGACCAAACCCTAGGTAAGTCAGCGAATCGGCCCTTCTTAGAGTTTCTTCCTAGCGTTTCTTTTTGGGGAAACCTCTTGGCTAACCGAGACCACCTTGCCATAAGACTGGATTCGTCGGGAATCCATCCACCCGCTTCCCTCTATGGAAGTTCTTAGTTATGTAATTACCTACCACATTACGTGAAACATATAAAAATAACTTCATTAATTTAAAAAAATCATTTTATGCACAGTTGTTTGTTTGTGTAATTTACTCATGGACATACAATCAGAATAAAACAAATTCATTGATTATATTCCATAATGTGTGTTCTCCCGCCCATACATGAGAAAAATTATAATTTCACGTGCTGCCTCATCCAGCACATCTACATGTCACCAATATCAATTCCACCTATAGCTAGCATTTTTAGGTGTCCCAAGTAGAACTCGGGTCATACAGGGGACCAAGTAGTTCCTAAGTGCATAAAGGATTTACTAGCTAGAGCCCCCTTGGCACCTTAACCACCTCCTACTTAATATGATCCCTGTTGGGAGACCTCTCGCCATCAGAGTCTGGTCCATGCTTCTGCGGCGGTAAAAATATCCCCTCTTGGTATGGGGATTCAACATCTATTCTTGGGGGAGGTATAGGGCTCCTCAATTTATATATGTTCCAATACTTAATTCAATCAGGATCTAATCTAGAAAATTACAAACAAGATTTATGTCTTCAAGCAATTATGACTTCAAACACTCATGTAACTTTCAAATGATGATTAATCTCATAGCAATCGACCTTTGAAATTCACGCAGTGAGCTCTTCCCCTAGGGTATCTAGATTTTGGGGTCTCTAATCTCTCAGTTTAAGGTTTATAATGACGTTCTTGTAACCAAGTTTGTTGGCCCTAAGTCCATTTCTTCATCTTAGAGATATTTCTGGTCTTAAAATCTTCTATCAAAGCTTCTAGATTAAACTATATCCTTGACTAATTTATTCGGGGTTCATTCTTAATAAATCCGTCTTTAAAAGTCCCTCATGATTTCTCTTGAGTTCTAGAATTTTGTAGTTTCCCTAACAGTTTCTACCCTATAAGATGTTCTAATAATTTATCAAGTGAATACTCTAATATCGCAGTATTTCTTAAGAGACTTATCTTATTTCTATTGAATTCCGATAAAAAATTTTAGGAAAAAAACCAGTGGTACCAAAATTGGTAAAGGGTTGTTATCCGCACTCGTGACTCCATTAGTGACTCCCGTGCTCGCAACTCCAACTGTTGCTTCCACATTAGTAGGGTCACTCGCGATTTCCACTTTTGAATTCTTTTTCTTCGGGGCCATGACAGAAATATGATTTGTAGAAGAAGAATAACATGAGAGTAATATGGGCTAGCAAGGGTGTAAGACTCTTGATGATGATGATGGTTATTGCGGGATTTGATGATGTAGGCCTCGAGGATGGTTCTTCTTGTTTTGTAGAGAAAAATACTTCTCTCTCTCTAGTAGATGGAATAGGGACGAGAGTAGAGGTATGAATTCTAACCGGATTGATAGAATAGGATAAAGTTCTTCAGTGTCTTCTCTTCTTGGATTAGAGTAGAAGAGAATAAGAGACCTTCTGCATATCCCCTTCCTTGGGTTAAATAGAATGATGTCTCTTCGTCTCACATAATAGAGTCTCGTCCTTCTCGATCAACATCTTGTCCTCACCAAGATTAATCTTGTTCCCCCCTTCCTGGTCATCCCCAAGCCCTCAATTTATAGTTTTTTGGGGGTAAAAGAGAGGACGCTTGCTTTTTTAGCATTTTTTAATGATATCATCGATAACAAAGAGAGAATGCTTTCTTTTAGCACTTCTAATGACATCATTAATGACATCAAAGAGGGAGCTCCATTTTTGTAGTGTGAAGATAAAAATTTACGAATTTATGGGCAAGCACCGTATGGCACGTCGTTAGGTGGCAATCACTCCAAGGCTTATGACTAAGGTCGCAACCAAGGCATAGACGTTGGCATCTTGGCCTTGGCATACTTGGCAACGAGCTATGAAGGCTTCGTTGGTACCATTGGCTACATGCAAGAAGCTCCTACTAGCTTGTAGAAAAAACTTTCTAGGAGGTCACCCATCTTGACATTGTCGTCACCCAAATGCGCTTAACTGCCAAGTGACTATCCACTAGGCTAATTCTTTTTTTGTTATTCTATACTACAAACATAGTTTTAATAAGCTAGTCTTGGAAGAGTCTCCAAAGTCTTTCTTCCATGAGCTGGCATATAATACCTCATTAATAATAATAATTATCTTCATAATGAGAGTCAGTTTCGTAATTAGAGTTTTTTTTTAAAATGTGCAACATAAATCAAATTTCTTTGGAATATATACGCACATTAAAATAAACTAAGTAATGGAGACATTACATAAACTTGGCATCCGAATCATGCACTATGACTTGTGGTAATCCATGCAACTTGAATATATACTCCATAAACTTCTCCTCCGAATCCACTCCATCATCAACAAGAACTAAAGATTCCTTGTTTGTATCAGAATATTGTAGATTTGAATTGGTGTAAGCCTCAAATAAGCCTTTAGACCAATGCTCTAGCCACCATTTCTTATCCTCTTTACCTTTTGGCTTCATTTGCAAATCTTTAGAAATTTGTTGAGCACTTTATAGCCACATTTTCAATGCATCAATGATCTTTTCATCAGTTGAAACACATTTGTAATCAGCTAAATCTCCTTTCTTCATGGTCTCTTTGGGATTTAACTCTCTCTATACATGTTCTTGCTTCTTATGGGCCTGTCCAAATTTCACACCATCCTCCTTGCATTCAAAATGTGAAAGCCTATTCAAGATCCCTATACTGTGCAACATGTCCATCAAGTCACAAGTACGCTCTTGCCCAACCATGCTACCGACCTTGTTGAAAAAGATTTCAACTGCATCACATCCTGTGAGATGTATTGGAAGCATATTTTTTGGATGAAAGTCTCTAAAATATTTTATGAGCAATATAATGAAGTGACACAAGAGCTACATGTCTAAGAATGCCTCTTTACTAATAAAATTATTTGATAGTGTATAGGGGGTATGTTTTATAATCCAAGATCTCCAGATTTGGAAGAAGAATGCCACTTTTGTTGCTAAATGGACTCTCTCCACCAAGCTCAAGTGTGGGGACAAGAAAATATTAATGTGGTCTCCATCGATTTCAAGATAAGCCTGTGTTCCTATCATGCCCCACTCTTTTCTATGTTTTCCATTGTTTGCTAACTCTCCCAAACACCATTGTACTTGCCTGCTACTTTGTGCTGTTGCCCAATTTTGACGATCATCTCGTCTAATATCTCTATCCTTAAGCATATGCTTATCAATAGAAAAAGAATCATAAACAATGGTAACATGATTCAAAGTAACCCAGACATCACCAAGAGCCAATTGACGCTTTGGTTTGTCAAGAATATTGATAGCTTTTTTCCATTGTGTATAAAATATTGATCATGCATGCATGAAACCTCTCCATTTAACAAGCTAGTTGAAAGAGGCCATCCATCCCGTTTGATCTTGTATCTAGTGCCATGCTTAGTTACATAATTAGTCAACATCAATTTTCTTTGTCAACTATCTCCATTTGATGCATGTTTGACAATCGAACCTGCTATCCGTTTGAGCTTCTCATTCCACAATACCAAAATTTCAATCCATTATCTGTGAGCAAAACTTGCATCAAATCGATTACAAGTGCAATGAGCAACCACAACTAAGTGTAAAAGTTTTTCATGAAGTGGATTTGCAACAAAGACTCTTGCATAACCACCAATGATACAATTCTCAAATGCTTCAGCAATCACATCATAACCGATTTTTCATTCTCCAACTTTTATCATGGATGAAGTCCCACACTCATGGTTTGAAGACTTGTATCCATCAAACCCAATAAGAGTATCATCTTTAGGGTTCCACCTACAATGAAAAAGTAAATGTTATAAAATCTAAAAGTTAATTGATAATACTTTTTACATGCCAAAAGAGCAAATACTATACATTTACCTTATTCACTTCTTTATGGTTGTCTCATCTTCCACTGGAATAAATGGAATACTTTCTATGATGCCAGGTTTTTCTTTCTCCTTTTGATATATTTCAACAATGGCATCAAAGATATATCCATGTATCCTTGGTATAAAGTGGGTGGCTTTGTCTATGGCCCCTCTTTGTCATTGAGAGCGAAGGGCCATTTAGGTTATTACCAAGGAACTCATGCAGCCTTGATCCATCCCACATCTTCATTGTTGAGATATTGGCAATCACCCCTGGCTTAGCCTCTTTGTATGGAGAAATAGGGCAAGACTCAAACACCTTACTAGAGAGGATGCCTGAAATATAGGATGTCTGGACTCTGAATCCCATAAGCATAGTGGAGAAATAGGGAACCATCATGAGCCTATAAAGTGATGTATCATCTTATCATTCAATGATGGAATACAAATGTACTTTGTCCTTTCACTCATAGTCAGTTTCATACTCAATATTGTGTTTATGAGTCCAAGCTTCCATCTTGGAACCTAATTCCATTGAGTAATAGTTGGTCTCGTCAGCCTATGTCATCATGAACATTTTCTTTGTGTTCCATCTGCCATAGCCATGCTCTAGATCTGACATTCTTTACATGGTATTAGAGCTCAGTTGAGCATGGTCTAGCTTTCCTTTCACTCCTCTAAGATCCTCTTCATCTCAATCTAGCTGAGTTTGAGTGTATGACCCCCATTCTTCACTTAAATCTCACAGTCACCTTGTGGCAACCATAGCCAACAGACCGTACCTACCTCCATTAGAGATCTCAGATTTCCCTCTACAAGCCATATCTCCACAAGGTTCCAACATTGCTAAAATTCATCGCGCTATTCAGAATTGCACCTCTAACTTGTCATATAGTTTGTGTTGTGGGTAGAGGCCGCCATTTGTCCTGCGATGATAGGGCTTTTAAAGCTCCATATGTAAGCTCCCTTCTCATGTAATATATTGCCAAATGATGTGCTCTATGCGCTACCACGACTGAAAAACCAATCGGCGTGTTCTTGAAACCCTAACTCTATAGCTACTTTAACTCAAGCTCTTTTTTTCACTTCAAGATCTCACATTTCTGAGCTCGACTAGGTCACTAACTATTAGATCTGAAGTCTTCAGTAAGTATAGATCTTCAAGAAGAAGATTTGGAGCAGTCTTGAAGATCAAGCAGCCCACTTGACATCAAGCATCATCAAGCTTGGCATCAAGTACTTCGAGCTCATCTTTTACCCTTACTTCCTTTTTAGCTCAAGCTTGTCAATGCCACTCAATATTCAATAAGAAAACCATAACAAATTAGCAAACAAGTGCTCCAATATCAAGATTCATCTTGGAAGATTCAAGAACAAGTTAGTATCTCTTGATACTAAATAGTGTTGTTTAACACTAAATTTTATTGTCCCTTGACACAATCTTTTCCAACTCATTCATCACTAATTTATCTCAGCTGATTCTTAGCCATGGAAATGCTAAACATAAAGAACTATAAATGGATACTTCTCTTGAAGAGTAACATGGATCATGTTGCTCACTTACACTACATGCAAGGCTTGGTTAACCCACTTGCAAGAAGACATGGAGCTGTCTACATAAAAGAGCAGTCAATGTTCTTATTTGAAGACAGACCTTGAAGACATTTCTGCTTCCTCAAAGATGATGATACCTTTGCTTGAGGGGAACATGGACATGAAGACCAATGCAAGCAAGGACCATGAAGAAGAGGACCAAATGATCAATACAAGGAAAGTGGTGGAGAATGAAGACCAAAAGATCTATGCTAAAAGAAAATCCAAAACTGAAGAAAACCACAAGGTCCTGTCGGTCCTTGACCCAAATTTTTACTAGACTTTTTTATTGTATGTTCTTGCCATTAATGCTTTTGACATAAGCTTGTAAACTCCTCATGTAACCTTGTACTACAGCCTCTGTACACTTTGTGAGGCCCCTGTTATAGCTTCTAGATGCTCACCGCATCTTTGGTACCCACACTTAGCCTTTTCTGCGATAGCCTCTCGTGTTTACCATGTTTATGGTGTGCCCACACTTTGCAGGTGGTTGCTCATTAAAGCCTCTACACACCTTTTACTTCTCTGGTTGTGATTGAGGAGGGGTGTTGAGATATTGGCAATCACACCTAGCTTAGCCTCTTTGTATGGAGCAATAGGGCAAGACTCAAACATCTTACTAGAGAGGATGCCTAAAATACAAGATGTCCGAACTCCCATAAGCACAGTGGAGAAAAAGGAAACCATCATGGGCCTATAAAGTGATGTACCTTCTTATCATTCAATGATGTACTTTGTCCTTTCAGTCATAGTCAATGTCATACTTAAGATTGTGTTTATGAGTACAAGCTTCCACCTTGGAACCTAATTCACTTGAGTAACACTTGGGGCAAGACTCAAACATCTTACTAGAGAGGATGCCTAAAATACAGGATGTCCGAATTCCCATAAGCACAGTGGAGAAAAAGGAAACCATCATGAGCCTATAAAGTGATGTACCTTCTTATCATTCAATGATGTACTTTGTCCTTTCAGTCATAGTCAATGTCATACTTAAGATTGTGTTTATGAGTACAAGCTTCCACCTTGGAACCTAATTCACTTGAGTAACAGTTGGTTTCTTTAGTCTATGTCATCATGAACATTGTCTTTGTGTTCCATCTTCCATAGCCATGCTGTAGATCTGACATTCTTTACATTCGTAACCTCAAACAAAGCCTTTATGTTTGCACTCTATAGTTGACCTTCCTTTGATCATACCATGTTTATAGATATATCTTGTAAAAAGTCCCACAAAGCAAGCTTTCCACCAAATTTTCCTAATCTATGGGCTTCTACTATATTGTTACAAAATCTTTGGACATATTTTTAATTTAGTGACTCCATGTTGGCTTCGCATAAGCTTCTTATTTTCATTGACAAAACTACAAGATGAGGCTTATTCATCCCTAACTTTAGAGTAAGTTTCTTTATATGCTTTTTGGCATCAATTGTTGTATTCCTAAGCTCTTGTCTAGTGAGATAGTCTAATCTTCTACCAAATCTTGTTCCCCTATTTCCTCTCTTCTCTTGTACTAGCTTTTCCCTATATACTCTCATCCTAAAGTCATTAAGCCTAGATATGCATTTACAATGGCTACAAGAGAAGTCTGTAAATGGTTTCCCATTAGTTGAAACATGTAGACACTCAATATGCCGAAAGCAACCATATACTTGGAAGCATGTTTTTCCATTCTCTAGATATTCCCTAGTAAAAGGCTCTGAAAACCAAAGCTTACCACCGCATTGATAATCTAATAAAGGTTTCACATTCATTTTCTTCTTGTTCACTACAATAACTAGACTCCGTAAACCCCAACATAACAAGTTTAAACTTATTAATGGATTTCCATTGTCTTCATGGTTGAGAGATGTTTGCTTTGGATCATGTAATAATCCCTTTCAAGGACGTCCATGTGAAATATAAAATGGTTTTTTTCATGCTATTTACCATCCAAAATGTGTGTTCTCATGAAGTTAGATAAATGAGTATATGGTGCATTCTTCTCTCCTAGTGTGCCCTTTCCATAAAATGAGTTACATTTGTTACACCATATTCGAGCTCGAGGTTCTCCATTAACATCTTCACTGTGTAATTCAAACCTATCATCCCTTGAGATTGTGGATTATTTTAATTTTAGCCTTACTCTACTGCATTCTTGTTTCCAAGTCTCAAGAATGCCTGGACTTGGCAATTTACTTCCTAGCTTTGATGTGAGATGTCTTGGAGTGTCATTTTGTTCCTCTTCAACATGTTCTAAACATTGTCACTTATTTGAATAAGGAAGTTTGTTTATGTTAGTATCACTCCTCATGATATGAACTTGATGATGGTCACCAAGAGTTCATCACTCCTCTTCTTGTTTCTTAACTAGATTCTTATCCTCAATGAAGTTAAAAGATCCATCTATAAGCTCTCACCCTCAATTTGTTCACGGATTTGAGCAAGTGTAGGTTCAAGTCCATCTTTTCTTAGTCTCACAAGACCTAGATCTTCCTGACTTTCATCGAGGATCACTTAAATCTTGTGAAAAGACCCCATGAAGCCCAATTACTAAGTCTATTATTCCTTAAATAGGAACTGCATTCAACATTTAGAGGATATTATAAAAACAAGATTTCACTAGATGAGAAAACTTGGTATTCCTAAGTGTCATGTTTACTTGATATATTACACTAAGCACTCTTAAGTCTATGATGTAATATCATGACATAATTAGTAATGCTTTTGTACATGCACTAGGGTTGTCAATAGTGTTTTGAATTAGTAATACTCTTGTTTAACCTTGAAGCACTAAAAGCACGCTTGAGTCTATAGTCTAATGATCCTCAACCAAACAATCCATGATTATCAAAGTGAAATAAGAAATTCAAGCTATCTACACAAATTCAAATAAAGATAGTCCCACTGAAGAAAAACTCGGTTTATAAGAGATATAGTACCATCATTTCAAAAGGATACATACAAAATAAAGAGCACACTTTCTAACATTTGAAAAATTCTAGAAGGATCTGTATCTCTGGACAATAAAGTAAAATTAGGTATAAGTCATGCTATATGGTATTGACAATGTAGAATTATATTTAGATAAAGCTTGGCTCCATTTCTTCCAAGGGATGCATAGCCAATTCACCATTCATACCATGGGGCTTACAGATATGCTCATTTATGTTGTCAAATGAAACCCTTTTTGATGGATCTACATTCATCATTTTATCTCCAAAAACATCATACACGTGTCTAATCATTATCAAGGATGGAGAGATAACTTTTGTTACATCAAAGTAATCAAAAGCATCCTTATAGAAATAGCAAAGCTCCTGTAGTATCAGCCAAGAGCATAAACATCAGTATGTGGGCTATAACAACCCTTCAATGTGGTATCTTTCAACTCAAGCTCTAGTTTTTTTGCATACACTTTATCATCATCTGCACACCCTCAATGTGGCTTGGAAAATGCATTTCTCTTCTCTAAGAAATCCCCACATGGCAAACATCACCAACAAAATCTAATACAATATTACTGGGATGTAGACCTGTCTGTAACCACCTTGCTTTGTGCAAACCACACATTCCCAAAATTAATGCAGGTATAATAGATGTTATAAATTTGCAAAATATATTTATTTGCACCATTTTTATCACTTTTCAATTGAGTTTCTTCATCACACCTTCTTTTACCTGTACCCCAAGCATGAAATAACTTTGTAAATCGACCACAAGATGTAGGTAGTTGAGACATGAAACTTAAAAGATTTCCACCATTAAAATATGGTGTTATGGTCCATAGAGGTTCTTCTATAGTAGTTGCAATCACACATACTAACACTGGATGTTTAATCTACATCACTATCTCTCTTTGTTGCTTTGCTTGCCTTATATAGTCTTTTCGTCTATAACACTTTCCTGCATAGATCTCATTGTGATCAAATCTTGCTACTCCTACAACCTTTACTTTGAGTACAACACCACAAGCACCCTTTCCTAGTTTTTCCCCTAAAATGATTTCATCTTCACTCAAATATGTCACAGAGTACAAATGACACATACATACATAGTTACTTTTAAGGTCATGTACTTCAAATATTGCCATTGAAGTGGTAAAATTGTGTTCCATAGCAACATATGCAAACCACATCTTTTTATCCCATGAAATTGACTTGTTTAAGCTTCTATCATATTTTGATTCTGCAATTTGTGCTTCCACACAGAATGCATCCCTGGCATGTATTTTTCCAACATCAAAATCTTGTTGGAAGCTGGGCTTACTAGTGTTCCAAATTTCTAAAAGATTTCCAATCATGCTGGAGATCCATCTCGTGGCAAAACAGCATCCGAATCCATACTCTCAACTGAACATGCAATCCTTGGGTTTTCTACATGTTTTTTAATTTGTGAAATCACATTACATCTTAGTATGTCTCTTTTTCCAATATTCCAACAAGTATCTCTCATCTCTTCTTCTTTCATAGAGAATATTTCTCTAAATAGCATGTATCTACATTTTTCCAAAAGTATCTTTTTATCCAATTTACTCATATTACCTTGGACACTTGTTTTTCCCTCAACATCCATACCTAAAAGGTGAAACCAATAGAGCATATTCATAAGATTTATGGGTGTGTGTGTGTGTGTGTGTGTGTGTGTGTGTGTGTGCGTGTGCGTGTGCGTGTGCGTGTGCGTGTGCGTGTGCGTGTGCGTGTGCGTGTGCGTGTGCGTGTGCGTGTGCGTGTGCGTGTGTGTGTGCGTGTGCGTGTGTGTGTGTGTGTGTGTGTGTGTGTGTGTGTGTGTGTGTGTGTGTGTTCGTTCCCATCTTATATAATAAAATTTCCTCTTAAATTTTGAGCTTAAGATAGATGCTAATGTGGATTATCAAGTACTTGCTTTGAAATGAGTATATGAATAATTATGTAGTGTTAAAAAGCACAAAGATAAAATATACCAACATTTTTAACATTAGTTATATTTTTCCATATCTAAATTAACCACACTAGATATGATATCCGTTAGTGCCAAAATCATAAAGAGGGACATAGATACCATCTTTAGTGCAAGTCGTCACTAGTTGTTCTTCCTAAATTCCATAAACTGATCAACCTCATGCTTTATCAATAATCTTTATATCTCTCTAGTAATATTCTCCGTTGGATCTTGCATTAGACTCCTATTAGAGTATGAATAGCTTATGTATAGTTACCACATTGGGTAACACATTGCATAGTAAGATTATGTAAACTTTATGTCTCTTTAGATGTGAAAATAATGACACTAAATATAGTATCATGTAGTGCCAAGCCAAATGGACTTGGGACATGGATACCATGTTTAGTGCAATCCATTTGCAAAAGCCATAGTGTAAAGTACTTCGTAGCCATAATGTAACGGAAATGTTCTCTCCTAAATGAATGCCATTTGAAAGTTCCAAAAAGGTTTTGAACTATATACAAGGTCACTTCATATGTTATACCTTGGTACCCCAATCAAGGATCATGTGTATGATTTAGACTATCATGATGGGTTATGTATTGGTTAATAAACGTTCAACGGTCTTATATACAATATTTTCAAAAGTTAAAATACCTTCAAAAGATAATTGAAAATAAAGAATCTCACTAGTGAGTCTAATGTGAGAGAGAGAGAGAGAGAGTTCTTCTAATGCCTGAAACACTCTCCTTATTGTGAATGAATCTACAAGTACACATACAAACCAAGTATACTAGACGATAACTAATGTTTAGATATACTAACAATGTGAGCTTTGTATGGGGGATAGAAAAGTACTCCAAAAGAGTATGATGACCCATATTAAATGTTTCTAAGGTGTGCAAGTGATCACTTGTGCATCAAAATGACGTTAACAATTGCATGCGCAAACTAAGTACACTAGGTGAGAACTATGGTCTCTTAACTTGTGCCAAGTGCAATCATATAAACATGTATTGACCATATGGAAATAGTAGATTTACACATGCAATAAATCCTACAATGAAAGTATTAACCCTAAAAATTATACTGATCAAACAATTTATATAACATTACCTAAGAAAACTCTTGTAAACGATAATATACCCTTGTAAAATTTCCCTATTACCCAGTAGTGCAAGGCTTTTAGTTTTTTTCCCTTTACTTTCACTCAACCATTTCACTTTGTAGGGTAGAGAGGCCAATCATATTACATGTAACTCTTTGTGGATTGATGTTTGCAAGTCAAGGAAAAGGTTGAGACAAAGCAACCATATATGCATTCATTGGTTTGAACTCTACCATCAATATAAATGTCACATAATGTAATGGTGGATTGAATCATAGAAGAAAAATTCCCTTGAAAGATTCAAGCATTTAATTACAGTATTAGTATGGGATCGAACCCTCATTTCCTCCAATACAGGACAACACAATAATCTTTTACCTAAAGAAACATTGATAATTGATCTTTGAACATTATGGAGTCCTTTCAAACACAAAGCAACATGTTTTGAGATGATTCATATTTGCCAATGAGAAGGCTTTCTCTCTCTCTCTCTCTCTCTCTCTCTCTCTCTCTCTCTCTCTCTCTCTCTCTCTCTCTCTCTCTCTCTCTCTCTCTCTCAACTAGGGCATGGCACTATGCCCTAGTTTATAGAGTTTGTAATAACCCTACTTCCTTTTTTTTATAGAGTTTGTACACATAGGGGGTTCTATTATCATTCAACACAACTCTTATTGGGGATAATGTGATTTCAAGCAATGTATTATGGAAAAGAAAACACCCTCTACTTGGAATCATTGCACTCATACAAAACACATTATTTGTATGGCTACTGCTATGCTAAAAGTCATCTTTTTTGTTGCCAAGGAATGCCTTATGGATTCCTTCAAAATGAGCTACTAACCTCCATTGACTCTGCTCTTGACTGCTGACTATTATATCAGCAATCAAAGAACAATAGTTTAATTATATCCTCATCCTCACGAGATAGTGGTCTTTGTAAGGGTTTGCACCTTTGCCTACTTCTCCTTTCTCTTTCCTTCGTTTCTAGCTGGTAGTAATAAATCCTTTTAGCTCTATCTGGCAATTGTCCAAATCCAAAGGGTAAAGCATTTTCCCCATAAGGAAGAGCTTCTAAAATCCTACTCTCAAGCATACTATTATGATTATCAGTAACATCATCTTCTCCCATACTTTCTGAAGAGGTTATTGAGGTGTCAGCCGCATCAGATATCATTAACTCAGGCATTTCTTCCTCCTCTAATTCATCCATAGAAATCACTTCCGACCTGTTGTAAGCAGAAAATACATCTTCTTGATTATTTCCTTCTTGATCCGTAGATAATTGAAAACATGTTTCAAGCGAATCATCAAGATATTCGGCTTCCTCTGCAGAAAGCATTAAGCAGTCGAGGGTTGTATCTTCGGATGTGGATAACCACTGAGTAATATCACTATCTGAATCATTGTCAGATGAAAACGCTACAGCATACTCACCAATACCCGTCTGTTCTACCTTGTGAGGCTGATTTACTATATTGACCTCCACTTTCTCTGCTCCTGCTGGGTGTGGTGTTTTAAATAACCAGGCATAAGGCCCTTCATGATCAGTCCTCTCCATTTCTGAATCATAAAACTCACTGTTGGATCTCTCATCCATTTCACTAACTGCCTCATCTCCTGACTCTTTCAAAAATCCTTTTGAAATAACTTGTATTTTAACCCTATCGTCTCTAGGACCAATCACAATTGAACCTTTATACCAGTCTTGAATGCATCTTGCTTGGTATAACCAAGGTCTTCCCAGTAGCACAGAATATGATGAAATATTTGTTTGCGAACGAACGATCAAATAGTTCACATGAAATTCTAATCCAGCTACTACAGATTTCACATTTCGTAGTAACCCCAAAGGAGTTACTTTCCTTTGATCAGCCACCCATAAAACAATATGAGTAGGTTCTAGAGCTTTCAACCCTAATTCTTGCATTGCCTGTTCTGTCATCAAATTAACTGCTGAGCCACCATCTAACTGCACTTCATGTAGCAAGTGGCCATTAATAGTAGTATCGATAACTGGAGCTCCTGGGTCCACAAATAAATCTACTATTTTTACATCCTTAGTTGTTTTTCTTTTAGAAGAATTTTTACTGACCTTAGAAGCGTTTATCTCAATCCTCTTCCTTCGACGCCGAACTAATTTACGATAAAGTTGCTTCCGACAAACAGGCGCTATTTCTAGCAATTGCCGAAGGTTAATAGTCAATGATATTTCTTCTAATGCAGCCCAAAGATCATAGGTCTTATTTACGGATTCTACATAATCTTTACTCCTTTCCTTAGGAGGAACCAATCTTTCGGGAAAAGGAGCTACTCCCACTTGAATCTTAGGATTTACTAAGGGCACAGGTAATAATGGATGGTCAAAGGAATGCTGCGGAGAATCCGATTCAGGTAGTTCTATATTAGGATCTATGTCCTTAGACTCATCCTTCACTGCTCCGTTTAATTGTGGACTCCCTTCCTCTAAACATTGCTCCTTCTGTTGTTGCTTTTGTGCCCTCGTAATGACACCAATCATCGGGTCAGCTCTAAAAGTCACCTTGCGAGGTATAAATTTTGACTTAACTCCAATATCTTTCCTTATTGTTTCTACTTCAACTAAATTTGCAGCAGACGTTGAAGGTTCGTTAGAGGTTTGTTTCCCTTTGTCAGAAATTTTATCATCCTCTCGCTTAGGACAATTCTCTTCATAGTGTCCTTCGCCACTGCACCTCCTGCAAAGAGGAGTATAGTCTTGATTTTTACGCGCATTTGGACAATATGTGGCTATGTGACCTTCTTGTTGGCATCCATAACAAATTACTGGTCCCCTAGGTCTTTGTTGACCACCTTGTCCCATTGGATTACGAAAATTTCCATTATTTCTTCTAAAAGGAGAATTTCTCCCTCGATTGCCATCACTGTTGTAATTGTTTCGAGGCACTGGGGGTCTACCCTGGGTGGGCAATCCTCGTGGCCTAAAAGGTTGATTGGGTGGTCCAATCTCATAAGTCCTATTATTACGATCCATGTAATTGTAATTCGTTTGCATTGAACGAGCTTGTTGTTGCTCTTGACCTAATTTATGCCAACAATTTGTATCTAAATGACCAGTCTTGTGGCAAAAATAGCAAAACGGTGGATGATCGGGCATTAACCTTGAAGGCGTCGGACACTCTGTAGCCACATGGCCGTAACCATGACACTTACCACACCAGATATTAGATCGAGGTGGGTTTGAAGTCGAATTTCCCGACGATTGTTGAGCACTAGATCCTTGTGTCGTTATCGAATAAATTTCCTTCAAAGGCGCTTGTACTGCAGTCATAATTTCCTCCTTTAATTTTCCTAGAGATTTCGCAATAATATCTGCTACTTTTGCTTCATCCAGAGGAGATTGAGATTGCGGCATAGAAGGCATTCCTGTCTGCATCATATAGGCTGGAATTGAAGTGTACGGATTTAGAGGTACACTCGACAGGTTTGAGCTTGCGGTTACCGAGGGATTTAAAGGAACGGTCACATAAGACACGTTCTTAGGTACCCCACCTGAAGTGCTTGGATATTCTGTCCGAGATTCTTTGAATAGATCTCTCCGTCGTTGTTGACTAAGCTGCACTTCTTCCCACCATCTAGCATGTGTTTTAGCATCTGCCAACGCAGCTGGTCGTTGTAAACTAACATGCTGATGAACTTCAGGATTAAGTCCATCAATAAACTTACGTTTTTGCGTGGGATCGTCAGGAGCAGGATTCATCTTACGAATGATTGTCTCCATGCGCTCAATATAATGTTCAACACTTTCAGTTGCTCCTTGGGACAGATAATCCAGTTGAAGAGCCAATCTATCTTGAAAACCTTGTCGTCTAAATTTTTCTAGAAAATCTCTTGATAAGGCATCATAGGTCCCTTTATGTTGAGCATCTAAATTCCCATACCATTTCGCTGCTTCATCTTTTAATGTTGCAGGGAAGATATGAAGCTTTTGGTCATCATCTATTATCTCATTGGCGATGCAAGTCACCTCAAATCTTTGTGAATGGGCATCGGGATCTTCGTCCCATAGCCCCCCGAATTGCGTGAAATCAACTAATCTGACTGGGTTGCGAGCCATTGTTTCTCTAAATAGTAGCCCTAACCCTAAATCGTTGATAGTATCAAACCACGGAGGTTCCTGAGGTTTCTTAAATAATTGACCCAATCCGAAATTTGACTCTAAATCCCAGTCAAAGAGCAGTTCAATACTCCCAACCGTAGCATTAGCTTCACTCTCCCTATTTTCACTATTTTGCCTACCTCTTTCCCCAGTGACACTGCTAGTACTGGAGACAACTTGATCCCATTGATATGAAGCTGCTTCACTTTCCTTTGATAGTGTTCTATCAGTTGATAAGCTAGGCTGAAGAGGTTCTACCGTTGAGTTAGACACAGCGTCTACTCCCAAATTCAGCAATGCGTTGACCCTCTCTAGCCTTTCTAATAGCCAAGCCTCTTGTCGCACTGCTCGTTCTCTAACTCGCTGATCCCTAGCTTCGTTTTGCTGCTTCCGTCTCTCTTCTGAATTCATCCACGAGTACTAAACTAGCTTTTACTGTCATACTCCAAAATTACGCTCGTTTCATTTGAAGCTATAAAATTAGGTTGTCGCTTGTATGCGCACTTAGAAGGTTCAAAATAGTCGGCAGCTCTGGGTCTATCTCCCCAAAATGTAACTTTTCTTCTTGCTCGGGGATTAAGCCTAGAATTTCAGCAACCTCTCTAACGTCTTTCGTGTCGAAAGCAATTTTTAAACCTCTGGATACACGTATCCAAGGCAACACATCATCCCACACTACTCTTCTAAACGTCCGATAAGCTGTGCGATGATACCAATCAAAGTGGTACGATACACTGATTGTATTTATCTCTACCGCGTCTATTAACCCAAAGTGTGTCGCTAGTAGAACTATGGTTTGCGCACAGTCGTTATAACCCCAGCTCCAAGAAGATAATTGTTCAACGTCCACAGTTAATTGTGGCCCAAAATATGTGCCTCCCTCTACTAACTCCGTATCCCTCGCCCAATCTAGCACTTTTCTTTGGCACTCCTGGGGCAAATTAGGAAAATAGTCCCTTAGAAAAGAGACTGCGTATTCACTCATAAGTAACACCTAGGGTCTGAATACCCTAGGAAAATTAATCACCCGCTAGAGTGCACTTGGCTCCCGGCAAACGCACCAAAAAATGACTGGCCAAAGACCAAGCCACTTTTACCCAGGTCAACAAGCCAACTCTTAAGAGTTGTTGCACTAACAGATGATTGGTACTACTAACAATGCTAATTTGATTTAGTCTTCCATTAATTGTATGACATTTTATTTGCAGTAGTCCAACTTCAAGTATTCTACACTTTAGTAAATTGTATTAGGCACTAGATTGCTAAACCTAAGATAACTACGGTTTCCCTCCATCTTTCAGGAGCGGCTTCTCATAAATTTCTCCTACCAACTAGTGGCGGTTTATCCAGGAAGTTTTGATATTTGACTTTAAGAAGTTTGTTTCATATAACAGATCCCTTTGAATCTCTTTAAATATCTCCATTTAAGTTCCTTTGTATATTTATCTTCTTCAACTAATTAAAATTAGTCCATTTTATTCATTTAATTAACAACAAACATTCAAATCAAACAATCTAACGTTCTAAAAACCCATAACTTTTATCCCTTGATAAAGGTCTCCCCACTTCGTACCACAATTTCGTCGTTGCTTATTAGTTTTTAAGTACTTAATTCATTTTGCGAATATAACATCCTTTCTTCTTTTTCTTCACTAAATACAAATCAGGAATAAACCAGGTACTTTTCACACTCCAACGAAATCATATACATGGTTTATTTACATTCCCATATTCCCTGTTAATTTATAAATAAGTCTTAGTAGCCCTTCACTATTCCTTGCAATCATCAGATGATTTCTTTTTAATATGAACAAAATATAAATCTTAAATTTGGATGCTGAGGCTTTCCCTCATGCCATCAAACAATTATTTTATTACGTTTCCAATATTTATAATCTGAATTCAAAGTTATAATTTTCTTATCATCAGCAAATATCATAAAATACTATTACATCTCTCAAGTTTTTTTTTTACCCTCCCCATGTTATTGAATAGTACATCACGTATCATTTACTTACTCAAATTAAAACACTAGGTTTATGTGTGAATGTTCTTTCAATAGAATATAATTAAACTATTATTTCTTTTTTTGCTTTAAAGCTTACAGAAATTCATCAGCAATCAAGAATTGTCTTTTCAGCTTTCCATGTAAAGATTCATATTTTTATTGATAGAGAACAATTTTTTTATTTAAATGAAAACTGCTATTTTACTTTGAACATAACTAGTTTTGAATTTTTAAATATGTTAAACCATCTCTAAAAATTTTGATAAAAATTTAATAAATTTCTTGAGTCAAATCCTTTATAGAAAAAATGTCACAACTTATAAATTTTCAATCAGTCATTTTATAAACATTTATTTAAGTCGTTTTTAAGTCATTCTTAAGCATTTTCTACTATTTTCTATTTTCAATAAATAGAAACCAGTTTACATAAATGCAAACAACCATTCAACATAGAAAAACAAGTTTCAAAGCATTTTCTAAAAATATTAAACTGAACATTTACTTATAATATATCATTCATTTTAGATAAATAGGGTAGGCATGTACTTGTAAATCCCGCGGATCGTTGTGTTGTCTTTGAAGACCGTGTCCTCTTTTCGTCCAGTCACGTAAAGTCTAGCTTCTAGCCAGTCGTCTCAACCCCGAGCTTGTACTATTACTCTTGTTCTCCTTCAACTTCTTGCACTCAAATCATAGCAATACGTTGAGGCTCTAGAGTTGGGTGCTTCAAAGAAATCGTGGCGATGGCTTCGAGAGTAGACCACATACTTCAAGTCCCTTCCTTTGTTCTTCCAGAATGATATTCAAGACAAATCGGTGACTTCGCAATTGGTTATGAAGTGGTTTATGTCTTCAGGTCAAGCAGGGTAAGGCACCCTCTTATTGCTTTCCCAAGAGGCATCTCTCTCTCTCTCTCCTCTTTCTCTGTCTCTGTGTATAATATTCAATTTCAGCTAGCATCCATTTCCGTGGTGGCTTCATAATTCATTGTTCTATTGATCCCCCATAAGGAGAGGAAATGTTGATGCTTGGTCATTATTGCTGCTGTATTGATTGGGTGACAAGCCAGAGAACGAACGTGCTACAGGTTCAAAGCCAAGCTTGCGAATTGTGCGGAACAGCGTGAGCGGATCTTCAATCTTGCCATGGAAGCCTGTCGGATTTGAGAAGAGGATCACGTTGTTGCCTAAGCCAGCGGTATCATGCGGGTGGTAGCATGCTTCTTCCGTCCTCCTCTCGCTCCATCCTCTACTGTCGCCAGCACCGCAACCATCTCCTTTCACCTCTTCTCCTCTGACTGAACTGAGCGTGGCTATGGCGGCGGCCCAGAGTGGAAGGGAAGAGTCCGTTGCAGAAAAGGAGGCCCAGCCAAGCCCACCATAACCCGAAAATCATATATGCCACCCGCCAATACTGACCATGATGATTACTGTACTTGCTAAGGTCCAGCGCCCCCATCTTTAGTAGTGCCCTCCCTGACGGCCCCAGCAGCGGGCCCGGCAGACTTCAGGAACAGGGCGGCCATTAAAGCGCCCCCCAGCAGGTACATGAGGCCCACCTTCCAGAAGCCGAAGGCCAGCTCCAGCCGCACCCCCACCGTCAGCAGCCCCACGCTCGTCGCCACTACCTGGAACAGCCCCGCGTGCACCCACATGCTCTATGCCACCCAACGATCTTGGCGATTTTCTGCAAGAAAGCTTGCAGGAATTGTTTTTTTTTTTTCAGATCCGTGGAGCCACGAATTTTCCTTCCTTCTTTCTTGGCGACCATTCGACGGATGCATGAGAGAGGGAGAGACCTCCAAATTGTAACTACCCCCTTACTAGTAAAGCTTTTTTTTTTAAATTAAAGGATTAGGTGATAGTGACCCCCATACCTAACAAAGGGCAATACAAATTAAATCCCCCCATTTCTTAATTATCTACAAGCCTAATAATGGAAGCCATTCAAGAGTGTCATTAGCTACAACACTTCAAATTTGGTCTTGCTTATTATTGAACCCGATAAAGTCATAGAAATTTTGAAAAGCCTCAAACAATGTGTTGAATTGAATTCATTGGGCCGTGATAATGTTGGAGTTATCCTCCACCAAGAATTAAATCATTACTTACCCTAATATCATGCATCCTTAGATTTTGCAAGGTCCCTCTAGTCGAATCTTCTTTGCAATGGCTAATTCCTATGGCATAGAGAAGCAAGGCTATGGGACAACCTTGTCTCAAAGACCTTTTTAGCTCAAAGGATTTGGAGACCGCCCCTTTAATGGATATTCTTAACTTCTACACTTGAAATGAGTGTCATAATTATTCTAAAGAACTTCCTTCCAAAGACCATTGCTTCAAGGTAAATGCATACTAAATCCTAAGAACGTGATTATATGCCTTTCAAAATCCATTCACTAGAAGGTAGTCCTGTCCACCAATCAGTTCTTAATCAATAACTGTTGCGAAGCTAGGGATAGCATTTTCTATCTTCTGATTAAAAAAATTGAAGCCATAATGCTGGGAGTGGATGACTTAAGCTAATAATACCTTAATTTTGAGTGCCAAAGCCTTGACAACAAGCTTATAGGACATATTCAACATGGTCAAAGGCTGCTAATGGTTACTTTGATGCACATGGGTAATCTACAAATTGCCTTTATAACACCCATGTTGGCTTCTATAGGGAATTGCCTAGTAGCAGAGCAGTCCCTTTTGAATTACTTCGTCCTTGCCAAGAGTCATTCTCTTGAATCTAATATTCAACACCTCCCCAAGGAATCTTCATGATAATCACCAATGATCTAATGATCACCCCTTGATCGTCTCTCATACCAACATCTCCTAGCTAGACTGCAAGGACACAGCCTCCAAAGACAACAACAACGAACACCGCATCTGCATTAAATTCATGTAAAAATTTAGTAATAAGGTATCAATTGTATATAGTTTTGCCAAAAAATTGGTGCAATAAATGGCATGTATTTAGGTGTTGTCATTCTCCCCCACTGAAATGCGAAGCGTCCTCGCGAGCACAGCTACATGACGAACATTCAGCATCACGAACACAACTACCACGAGCACTGCTACGCAACTTTGAAAGAAAAAATATACTCTCCTCCACTTAATTGCGAAGCGTCCTCGCTAGCACAGCTACATGACCTGCAAAACCGCACATGGACAACTAGTAGACACTAAAAAGATAGGAAAAATACTTGTTGGTGTCCTATTAAAACACAAACCATACAAACATTCCAAGTAAATTGTATAAAAACTTATGCAAACTAACATTCTCCCTTACCCACTCTCCCCACTGAAATGCATAACAGAGCTTCATCCATTGCATAGAATATACCAACTAGGAAGCTGTCTAGAGCCGCTAAACAACAATAATCCCTCTAGGCAATAAATTGCCACACTACTATCCTACTAAAAATATTGCTTCTGAAATAGCATCACTGATAAGGTCGTTACTTAACAAAGAACCCAAACAAGGCAAACTAATACTACAACACTAAATAGGACTCCTAGGGTTTAGCTGCTAACCCGCCATGTTCTACTAGAACAACCAGCCAATGGTTCGTAACTGCTAATTGTCCAAGGCTTTTCTTTTAAGTTTATGTTTTAATGGTTTTTTTTTTTAATGTCAAAAGAGTATATACATTGATTCTTTTTCCCAAAAGGTCCCACCCCAAAGAGATACAAGGCATCGGACGCAGGGCACCCGTCAAGGAAATCCCTACAGCCTACCAGGACCTCAGAGGCGATGGTTATCTTCTTTTGGTTGTTTTTTCTTTTTTCAAACCCTGTAGTCTCAGGGTGTTTTTTTCTTGTTTGTTTTTCTTCTTTCTTTCTTTCTTTAAAAGAATAAATATATAGACTCTTCCGAACTTTTAATATTTAGATTGGATTTTAAGGATTGTTTTGTTGTTGTTGTTGTTTTTTTTTAAGGATCAACCAAAAAGCTAAGAAGACATCACTTAATTGAACGGTCAAACATTTCAGCTCAACAACTTTGCTCGAGGAATCTAATCTAACGCATAATACTAGTCACTCTGCCTAGGCAAATGATAAGCAAAGAATACTCACCAGCTCAGCATCTTTCTTCCACGCTACTCCTAGTCAAAATTTCGTGGAGAAAACCTTGTTATTCAGCTATCCCACATATCGCTAGAAAAGCGATCAAAAGATAGGGGAAAACTCTATAGGATTCCTAATCGGACACCCTTACAATGAAATTCACTATGTTATGCACACACATCACCCCCCTTTTAATCACTCCCTAATGCTAAGTCCCATCCCTTGTGAGTGGACTTCATATAGAGAGAATTGTGTATATATCATTCATATTTGTTTAAAATATTTATTTATAATTCCTATGTAATTTACTTAAGTGTGTTTTTTTTTTCTTTTTTCTTCTTCGACATCTCTAATTTCATTCCATCAATTTTTTTATTCATGTATTTTTTCAAAATGAATATGAAATAAAAAGTTTAGGTATGAAACAACCTTGTATGTTCGTGGATATTGCAACTCCAAGAATCAACAGAAACATACAACAGTGTGTAACGCAAAATCATAGTCAAATCTACACATGAAACATACACTAGCCAGTACAATGTTAAAGGGTTAGATAAATAATAAAACTTTTCCCTGTACAAAAGAATTGTCAAATACTCATGTCACAATCTCGATCAACTAGATTGTCGTAACGCTCCCACTGCTTGGTTGTTTAAGAAGCAGTATATTTCTCCACTTGATAACCATTCTTGCATATAGAACTGTCCATATTACTAACTTAAATATCCCAAACTCCAGCACTGAAAGGAATACCCTGACCGTGCGTGCAACTAACTACCTAACTACGTGGAAAATAAAACTAAAGTGCATGAAAACCTATAGGATATCAATAACTCAAAGCATTGTATGTTTTTTTTAAACGATATATTTGTTTGTTTGTTTGTTTGTTTTTTATTATTATTTATTTTTTCAAACTGTAGAATAAAAGAAAAACAAAAAAGACTAAGAAAACAAAATATCTAGACTAAAATCTTCAAAGTCTCTGAGATCTTCTAGTGAAAACAATAATCCTAATCCAAAATCATCAACATTATCTAAGTCAAACCTATTAACTAAACTATCATCTATAGGATGCTCAGGAATAGCCTCTAGCGTAGACATATCAGAAGTCACAGATCCGCTATCAGGTGCATCGCTAAGAACCTCCATCACATCATGGAGCGAAGCCGAAGCTGCATCATCATAGTAGGGCATAGGGGCCACTGGTAAAGCATCTAAAGAATGCCCCTCGGTCGCATCCATATACCAACAGATATAATCCCAACATGGGCAGGGAACACTAGTCTGCAAATCATGGTAAGATGGAGTAAGGCGGTAGACAGTGGAACGATATCTCGCAAATTCTGCCTGCTCTCTACCTACCCTAGACTGACCAGCGCCGCGCTCAGGAGAAAAAACACTATTATAATCATGACACTGGTAGGTATAACCAATCATTTACTGCATGGCAGTGGTACCATAGCGTCGAAAGTATGTGCGACACTGCCAACACAAGAGCTGAGCACGCACAAATAAATGCCGCTGACAGGACCTACAACCAAAAGGTGGATGATACTGTAAACAAAAAATAATCACAAAAGAAGAACCACAACAGGCCTCCCCTCTCGGTGCATATAAAAACCTGTCATGCGTTTGAAAACGCGGAATATCGTAAGGTCCAGCATGAACAGGATCAGTACTATCGGCATCAATACGAGGGTAAAGCGCATCCATCCACAAAAAGGCCATACCTGCATCCCATTTAAACCCCCCCCCCCCCCCCCAAGAAAGAAAAGACATCCAAGGGTGGATTAGTCAAAATATTATTGTAACTACTAACCTAACTATACCTAGCTAGCCTAAGTCACAAAATGTTTAAGGCGCAAGCCATTGACCCTAAATATCTCATTTTCAGCATTAATATCCTGCACATCAAGAGAACCATTATCATAAACATTAATCACCTTAAAAGGTCCCAACCAACGGATCTTAAGCTTCCCAGGAAATTTATAATAACGACTGTCATAAAGTAAAACTAAATCGCCTTCTTTAAACTCCCGTACTTTAATATTCTGGTCGTGCCATGCTTTACGACGTTTTTGCATTACTTCTAGACTTTGTAGAGCTAATAATCTTTCCTCATCCAACTTTACCAATTGTAAAATCCGTTGTTTCAAAGATTCAACCTCACCTAGTCGTAATGATAGAGCTACTCGTAAAGTGGGCAACTCTTGCTCAATAGGGAATATAGCATTAGTACCATAAAATAAATTGAAGGGTGTATTTTGCACTGTCACCTTATAAGTAGTTCTATAGGCCCATAACGCTTCATATAAATGTTCATCCCAATCTTGCCTGTGGGAAGCAACCGTTTTAGTTAAAATTCCACAGATAATGCGATTGGTTACTTCAACCTGACCGTTAGCTCTGGGATAATAAGGTGTTGATTTGCGATGTTTAATTTTATAGATTTCCATTAACTCGCTGATAAGACCATTCAAGAAATGGGAACCTCGGTCACTTACTAATTCCAGTGGGCAACCAAAACGCGTAATAATATTCTCATACATAAACTTAGCCACATCAATGGCTTTATCCGTTTTAAGCGCTTTCGCTTCCACCCACTTTGTAATATAGTCAGTACAGACTAAGATATAACGATTCGATCGATATCTAGTAGGCGGATCAATTGGGCCTACAAAATCAATTCCCCATTTCTCAAAAGGTGCTAATGCTAATATAGGTGTCAAAGGAGTAGCAAAACTCTTAGAAGGACGACCAGTCCTTTGACATATATCGCATTTGCGACAATAATAATAAGCATCTTTAAATAGAGTAGGCCACCAATAACCAGCTAATAGAACTTTTCTTGCAGTCAATTCACCGGCAAAATGGCCACCACACGGCTCATCATGCAATGCCTTAAGAACCACTGGTACTTCATCTTCCCTTACACAACGTCGATAGATACCTTCGCGTGAAAAAAATTTATAAAGGTAACCCCCTAATAATCCATAGGAGCGTGCTTGCATTAATATCTGACGTTTCCTGCGCTTATCAGCACCAGGTGGATATCGAGCAGTACTAAGAAAATTTGCAATATCAGCATACCATGGAACTTGCGTCTCCACAGTAAAAAGTGATGCATCCGGCAAATCATCTTCCACACCTTCCTCCTTGTCTGATGTTAATAATCATGATAGATGATCTGCTAGCACATGAGCTCTACCAGGACGAGTAACTATTTGAAAATCAAACTCTTGGAATAACAACATCCAACGAATCACACGTCCTGAAAGTTCTGCTTTATTAAGCAAGTACTTTAACGCCTCATGATCAACATATATAGTAAACTTATTCCCTAATAAATAATGACGAAATTTCTCCACCGCAAATACCATTGATAGGCATTCTTTCTCAGTGGTGATATAATTCCTTTCTGCATCACTTAAATTTCGACTCGCATAATAAATTGGATGATCCACCTTATTATCATCTGCTTGGCACAAAACAGCTCCTACAGCATACATAGATGCATCAGCATGAATATGGAATTCTTTTGTCCAATCTGGGGGTGCTAATACTAGTCCTTCAATTAACTTATGTTTAAGAAATTCAAATGCTTTCTGGCAGACACCATCCCAAGTAAAAGGAGTATCCTTTCGTAGTAGATTTGTCAAAGGTGATGCCACCTTTACAAAATCGGAAATAAATCTCCGATAATAATTTAGATGTCCTAAAAATCCACGCAATTGCTTAAGATTTGTTGGAGGTGGAAGTGCAGAAATCTTAATAATTTTAGCTGGATCCATGGCAATACCTTCTTTAGAAACGATATGCCCCAATAAGGTTCCTTTTGGTACTCCAAAAACACATTTATCAGGATTCAAGGATATACCTACTTCATCACTACGTTCAAATACTTGCGTTAGTAGCTCAGGCATTTCTTTTGCCGTACCATAAACACAAAAATCATCCAAGAAAACTTCCATCCATTGACATAGAAAATCTTGATAAGCTGCAATCATAACTCTCTGGAATGTTGCGGGTGCATTGCACAAACCAAAAGGCATTACTCTATAAGCAAATGTACCCCATTCAGTAGTAAATGTAGTTTTGGATTGATCTTCAGGATGAATTAGTACTTGGTTGTAACCGCTAAATCCATCCATGAAAGAATACAGCTCATGACCAGCAACCTTATCAAGTACCTGATCAGTAAATGGCAAAGGAAAATGATCTTTACGTGTTTTGCTATTCAACTTTCTATAATCGACACAAATGCGAATCTTCTTACTATTCTTCTTGGGTACTACCACGATAGGAGATACCCATTCACTGTATGCAACAGGATAAATGAATCCAGCATCTAAAAGCTTAGTAATTTCAGCTTTCACTAACTCGGCATACACAGGGTTTGTTCGTCGTTGACGTTGACATACAGGTTTTGTGCCTGGTTCTAGATCAATAAAATGCTGACATAAGTCAGCTTTGATACCCTTAAGGTCCTTATATGACCAAGCAAAAGCGTCAACATGCACTCGTAAGACTTCTTCGAATCTTTCACGATGTGGCGATTCCAATTGGTCTCCTAAATTTAAATATTTTCCTTCTGCCATTTTAAGCTTAACTACTTCAACTTCAGGCTCTTCAATAAATAGAGAGTCTATTCTTCGTGGCTTAATTGCGGGCACATCTTCGGATATCTGCATCAATACATTTTCAAGCAGGTTATTCTTAGTACTTGATTCTGGTGCTTCTTCTCCCACATTCACAGAATTTGCTAAGGGTAAAGCCCTATAAGGAATAATAGCCAGGTTATCTTGCGTAGCACCATCAACTTCTACTCCATAGACATTTACTAACTCAGGAAAGGATTTTTCAGTATATCTCTTCCCATATTTATCTAAATCGCCATTATTGACATTTACATTTTTACGAGATTTCATGGTAAATGAGGTTCTTACAAAGTCAATTACGCTAGGTATCTGCTCTGAATTACATGGATATTGAGCATGTAACCTACGGCGATATCGACGTAAAATTTCGTTATTCTTTTCTAGACATTCCTGATCATCTAAACTCCAAAAACATTGATTATCTTTAAGCTTGAGAATTAATGAATGTAGATTCTCATCCTCCTCGCCCTGAATTCGACAGCCCAAATAATGTATAACTTGTTTCAGTTCCACAAAATTCCTAGGTGCTGCAGGTTCAAACCATCTAAGTTGTGGCTCTTGCCCATCCCCATAAATAGTAAAATCCATTACTCTTTCTTTTGGATGAGGCAACACCACCGCCTGCATATTGTGCAATTTAACCTTAGTAGGTTCAGATTGGACTCGTTGATAACCAATTATCGGTCCCCTAGAACATCGATAAATCTTCTGCGCAATTCCGGTCGAACGCCTAAAAGAATGACACAACCAGGGAACATTTGTAGGGTTTTTCTCTTGAGTCTCTGCTTCAAAAGTATTCTTAGATTTATTTTTTTCCAAAAACCTATCAGTGTTTTCATGTTCTTCCCAATAATTTGTATCCATAGATAACGCTTGGTCCATCTGTAACTCACCCCTACTGAATTTAGATTTCTCTTCTTCTAAATAAAATTCTAAAAGCGAGATTTCATCTAGATATCGCCTTTCTCTAAACTGAAACTCTGCCTTTTCCTTTTGCAACTCAGTAATCTTCTTCATTGCTTCATTTACAGCAGTCAACGCTGCCTCACGCTCTACTTCCAATGCCTCTTCCAATTCTCTAATAATCCTAGCGTAATTACCATGATGTTCACGAGAAGTCTGTGAAAACCTATTAAAAGCCGAAGCTGAATCATCCTCATCCTCACGAGATAGTGGTCTTTGTAAGGGTTTGCACCTATGCCTACTTCTCCTTTCTCTTTCCTTCGCTTCTAGCTGGTAGTAATAAATCCTTTTAGCTCTATCTGGCAATTGTCCAAATCCAAAGGGTAAAGCATTTTCCCCATAAGGAAGAGCTTCTAAAATCCTACTCTCAAGCATACTATTATGATTATCAATAACATCATCTTCTCCCATACTTTCTGAAGAGGTTATTGAGGTGTTAGCCGCATCAGATATCATTAACTCAGGCATTTCTTCCTCCTCTAATTCATCCATAGAAATCACTTCCGACCTGTTGTAAGCAGAAAATACATCTTCTTGATTATTTCCTTCTTGATCCGTAGATAATTGAAAACATGTTTCAAGCGAATCATCAAGATATTCGGCTTCCTCTGCTGAAAGCATTAAGCAGTCGAGGGTTGTATCTTCGGATGTGGATAACCACTGAGTAATATCACTATCCGAATCATTGTCAGATGAAAACGCTACAGCATACTCACCAATACCCGTCTGTTCTACCTTGTGAGGCTGATTTACTATATTGACCTCCACTTTCTCTGCTCCTGCTGGGTGTGGTGTTTTAAATAACCAGGCATAAGGCCCTTCATGATCAGTCCTCTCCATTTCTGAATCATAAAACTCATTGTTGGATCTCTCATCCATTTCACTAACTGCCTCATCTCCTGACTCTTTCAAAAATCCTTTTGAAATAACTTGTATTTTAACCCTATCGTCTCTAGGACCAATCACAATTGAACCTTTATACCAGTCTTGAATGCATCTTGCTTGGTATAACCAAGGTCTTCCCAGTAGCACAGAATATGATGAAATATTTGTTTGCGAACGAACGATCAAATAGTTCACATGAAATTCTAATCCAGCTACTACAGATTTCACATTTCGCAGTAACCCCAAAGGAGTTACTTTCCTTTGATCAGCCACCCGTAAAACAATATGAGTAGGTTCTAGAGCTTTCAACCCTAATTCTTGCATTGCCTGTTCTGTCATCAAATTAACTGCTGAGCCACCATCTAACTGCACTTCATGTAGCAAGTGGCCATTAATAGTAGTATCGATAACTGGAGCTCCTGGGTCCACAAATAAATCCACTATTTTTACATCCTTAGTTGTTTTTCTTTTAGAAGAATTTTCACTGACCTTAGAAGCGTTTATCTCAATCCTCTTCCTTCGACGCCGAACTAATTTACGATAAAGTTGCTTCCGACAAACAGGCGCTATTTCTAGCAATTGCCGAAGGTTAATAGTCAATGATATTTCTTCTAATGCAGCCCAAAGATCATAGGTCTTATTTACGGATTCTACATAATCTTTACTCCTTTCCTTAGGAGGAACCAATCTTTCGGGAAAAGGAGCTACTCCCACTTGAATCGTAGGATTTACTAAGGGCACAGGTAATAATGGATGGTCAAAGGAATGCTGCGGAGAATCCGATTCAGGTAGTTATATATTAGGATCTATGTCCTTAGACTCATCCTTCACTGCTCCGTTTAATTGTGGACTCCCTTCCTCTAAACATTGCTCCTTCTGTTGTTGCTTTTGTGCCCTCGTAATGACACCAATCATCGGGTCAGCTCTAAAAGTCACCTTGCGAGGTATAAATTTTGACTTAACTCCAATATCTTTCCTTATTGTTTCTACTTCAACTAAATTTGCAGCAGACGTTGAAGGTTCGTTAGAGGTTTGTTTCCCTTTGTCAGAAATTTTATTATCCTCTCGCTTAGGACAATTCTCTTCATAGTGTCCTTCACCACTGCACCTCCTGCAAAGAGGAGTATAGTCTTGATTTTTACGCGCATTTGGACAATATGTGGCTATGTGACCTTCTTGTTGGCATCCATAACAAATTACTGGTCCCCTAGGTCTTTGTTGACCACCTTGTCCCATTGGATTACGAAAATTTCCATTATTTCTTCTAAAATGAGAATTTCTCCCTCGATTGCCATCACTGTTGTAATTGTTTCGAGGCACTGGGGGTCTACCCTGGGTGGGCAATCCTCGTGGCCTAAAAGGTTGATTGGGTGGTCCAATCTCATAAGTCCTATTATTACGATCCATGTAATTGTAATTCGTTTGCATTGAACGAGCTTGTTGTTGCTCTTGACCTAATTTATGCCAACAATTTGTATCTAAATGACCAGTCTTGTGGCAAAAATAGCAAAACGGTGGATGATCGGGCATTAACCTTGAAGGCGTCGGACACTCTGTAGCCACATGGCCGTAACCATGACACTTACCACACCAGATATTAGATCGAGGTGGGTTTGAAGTCGAATTTCCCGACGATTGTTGAGCACTAGATCCTTGTGTCGTTATCGAATAAATTTCCTTCAAAGGCGCTTGTACTGCAGTCATAATTTCCTCCTTTAATTTTCCTAGAGATTTCGCAATAATATCTGCTACTTTTGCTTCATCCAGAGGAGATTGAGATTGCGGCATAGAAGGCATTCCTGTCTGCATCATATAGGCTGGAATTGAAGTGTACGGATTTAGAGGTACACTCGACATGTTTGAGCTTGCGGTTAGCGAGGGATTTAAAGGAACGGTCACATAAGACACGTTCTTAGGTACCCCACCTGAAGTGCTTGGATATTCTGTCCGAGATTCTTTGAATAGATCTCTCCGTCGTTGTTGACTAAGCTGCACTTCTTCCCACCATCTAGCATGTGTTTTAGCATCTGCCAACGCAGCTGGTCGTTGTAAACTAACATGCTGATGAACTTCAGGATTAAGTCCATCAATAAACTTACGTTTTTGCGTGGGATCGTCAGGAGCAGGATTCATCTTACGAATGATTGTCTCCATGCGCTCAATATAATGTTCAACACTTTCAGTTGCTCCTTGGGACAGATAATCCAGTTGAAGAGCCAATCTATCTTGAAAACCTTGTCGTCTAAATTTTTCTAGAAAAGCTCTTGATAAGGCATCATAGGTCCCTTTATGTTGAGCATCTAAATTCCCATACCATTTCGCTGCTTCATCTTTTAATGTTGTAGGGAAGATATGAAGCTTTTGGTCGTCATCTATTATCTCATTGGCGACGCAAGTCACCTCAAATCTTTGCGAATGGGCATCGGGATCTTCGTCCCATAGCCCCCCGAATTGCGTGAAATCAGCTAATCTGACTAGGTTGCGAGCCATTGTTTCTCTAAATAGTAGCCCTAACCCTAAATCGTTGATAGTATCAAACCACGGAGGTTCCTGAGGTTTCTTAAATAATTGACCCAATCCGAAATTTGACTCTAAATCCCAGTCAAAGAGCAGTTCAATACTCCCGACCGTAGCATTAGCTTCACTCTCCCTATTTTCACTATTTTGCCTACCTCTTTCCCCAGTGACACTGCTAGTACTGGAGACAACTTGATCCCATTGATATGAAGCTGCTTCACTTTCCTTTGATAGTGTTCTATCAGTTGATAAGCTAGGCTGAAGAGGTTCTACCGTTGAGTTAGACACAGCATCTACTCCCAAACTCAGCAATGCGTTGACCCTCTCTAGCCTTTCTAATAGCCAAGCCTCTTGTCGCACTGCTCATTCTCTAACTCGCTGATCCCTAGCTTCGTTTTGCTGCTTCCGTCTCTCTTCTGAATTCATCCACGAGTACTAAACTAGCTTTTACTGTCATACTCCAAAATTACGCTCGTTTCAT
Organism: Lygodium microphyllum; assembly: GCF_053477565.2. Lineage (NCBI taxonomy): Eukaryota > Viridiplantae > Streptophyta > Polypodiopsida > Schizaeales > Lygodiaceae > Lygodium > Lygodium microphyllum. Next base: position 130,976,240 of record NC_141147.1, on the reverse strand, counting down.
TTGAAGCTATAAAATTAGGTTGTCGCTTGTATGCGCACTTAGAAGGTTCAAAATAGTCGGCAGCTCTGGGTCTATCTCCCCAAAAGGTAACTTTTCTTCTTGCTCGGGGATTAAGCCTAGAATTTCAGCAACCTCTCTAAATTCTTTCGTGTCGAAAGCAATTTTTAAACCTCTGGATACACGTATCCAAGGCAACACATCATCCCACACTACTCTTCTAAACGTCCGATAAGCTGTGCGGTGATACCAATCAAAGTGGTACGATACACTGATTGTATTTATCTCTACCGCGTCTATTAACCCAAAGTGTGTCGCTAGTAGAACTATGGTTTGCGCACAGTCGTTATAACCCCAGCTCCAAGAAGATAATTGTTCAACGTCCACAGTTAATTGTGGCCCAAAATATGTGCCTCCCTCTACTAACTCCGTATCCCTCGCCCAATCTAGCACTTTTCTTTGGCACTCCTGGGGCAAATTAGGAAAATAGTCCCTTAGAAAAGAGACTGCGTATTCACTCATAAGTAACACCTAGGGTCTGAATACCCTAGGAAAATTAATCACCCGCTAGAGTGCACTTGGCTCCCGGCAAACGCACCAAAAAATGACTGGCCAAAGACCAAGCCACTTTTACCCAGGTCAACAAGCCAACTCTTAAGAGTTGTTGCACTAACAGATGATTGGTACTACTAACAATGCTAATTTGATTTAGTCTTCCATTAATTGTATGACATTTTATTTGCAGTAGTCCAACTTCAAGTATTCTACACTTTAGTAAATTGTATTAGGCACTAGATTGCTAAACCTAAGATAACTACGGTTTCCCTCCATCTTTCAGGAGCGGCTTCTCATAAATTTCTCCTGCCAACTAGTGGCGGTTTATCCAGGAAGTTTTGATATTTGACTTTAAGAAGTTTGTTTCATATAACAGATCCCTTTGAATCTCTTTAAATATCTCCATTTAAGTTCCTTTGTATATTTATCTTCTTCAACTAATTAAAATTAGTCCATTTTATTCATTTAATTAACAACAAGCATTCAAATCAAACAATCTAACGTTCTAAAAACCCATAACTTTTATCCCTTGATAAACGTCTCCCCACTTCGTACCACAATTTCATCGTTGCTTATTAGTTTTTAAGTACTTAATTCATTTTGCGAATATAACATCCTTTCTTCTTTTTCTTCACTAAATACAAATCAGGACTAAACCAGGTACTTTTCACACTCCAACGAAATCATATACATGGTTTATTTACATTCCCATATTCCCTGTTAATTTATAAATAAGTCTTAGTAGCCCTTCACTCTTCCTTGCAATCATCAGATGATTTCTTTTTAATATGAACAAAATATAAATCTTAAATTTGGATGCTGAGGCTTTCCCTCATGCCATCAAACAATTATTTTATTACGTTTCCAATATTTATAATCTGAATTCAAAGTTATAATTTTCTTATCATCAGCAAATATCATAAAATACTATTACATCTCTCAAGTTTTTTTTTTACCCTCCCCATGTTATTGAATAGTACATCACGTATCATTTACTTACTCAAATTAAAACACTAGGTTTATGTGTGAATGTTCTTTCAATAGAATATAATTAAACTATTGTTTCTTTTTTTGCTTTAAAGCTTACAGAAATTCATCAGCAATCAAGAATTGTCTTTTCAGCTTTCCATGTAAAGATTCATATTTTTATTGATAGAGAACAATTTTTTTATTTAAATGAAAACTGTTATTTTACTTTGAACATAACTAGTTTTGAATTTTTAAATATGTTAAACCATCTCTAAAAATTTTGATAAAAATTCAATAAATTTCTTGAGTCAAATTCTTTATAGAAAAAATGTCACAACTTATAAATTTTCAATCAGCCATTTTATAAACATTTATTTAAGTCGTTTTTAAGTCATTCTTAAGCATTTTCTACTATTTTCTATTTTCAATAAATAGAAACCAGTTTACATAAATGCAAACAACCATTCAACATAGAAAAACAAGTTTCAAAGCATTTTCTAAAAATATTAAACTGAACATTTACTTATAATATATCATTCATTTTAGATAAATAGGGTAGGCATGTACTTGTAAATCCCGCGGATCGTTGTGTTTTCTTTGAAGACTGTGTCCTCTTTTCGTCCAGTCACGTAAAGTCTAGCTTCTAGCCAGTCGTCTCAACCCCGAGCTTGTACTATTACTCTTGTTCTCCTTCAACTTCTTGCACTCAAATCATAGCAATACGTTGAGGCTCTAGAGTTGGGTGCTTCAAAGAAATCGTGGCGATGGCTTCGAGAGTAGACCACATACTTCAATTCCCTTCCTTTGTTCTTCCAGAATGATATTCAAGACAAATCGGTGACTTCGCAATTGGTTATGAAGTGGTTTATGTCTTCAGGTCAAGCAGGGTAAGGCACCCTCTTATTGCTTTCCCAAGAGGCATCTCTCTCTCTCTCTCCTCTTTCTCTGTCTCTGTGTATAATATTCAATTTCAGCTAGCATCCATTTCCGTGGTGGCTTCATAATTCATTGTTCTATTGATCCCCCATAAGGAGAGGAAATGTTGATGCTTGGTCATTATTGCTGCTGTATTGATTGGGTGACAAGCCAGAGAATGAACGTGCTACAGGTTCAAAGCCAAGCTTGCGAATTGTGCGGAACAGCGTGAGCGGATCTTCAATCTTGCCATGGAAGCCTGTCGGATTTGAGAAGAGGATCACGTTGTTGCCTAAGCCAGCGGTATCATGTAGGTGGTAGCATGCTTCTTCCGTCCTCCTCTCGCTCCATCCTCTACTGTCGCCAGCACCGCAACCATCTCCTTTCACCTCTTCTCCTCTGACTGAACTGAGCGTGGCTATGGCGGCGGCCCAGAGTGGAAGGGAAGAGTCCGTTGCAGAAAAGGAGGCCCAGCCAAGCCCACCATAACCCGAAAATCATATATGCCACCCGCCAATACTGACCATGATGATTACTGTACTTGCTAAGGTCCAGCGTCCCCATCTTTAGTAGTGCCCTCCCTGACGGCCCCAGCAGCGGGCCCGGCAGACTTCAGGAACAGGGCGGCCATTAAAGCGCCCCCCAGCAGGTACATGAGGCCCACCTTCCAGAAGCCGAAGGCCAGCTCCAGCCGCACCCCCACCGTCAGCAGCCCCACGCTCGTCGCCACTACCTGGAACAGCCCCGCGTGCACCCACATGCTCTATGCCACCCAACGATCTTGGCGATTTTCTGTAAGAAAGCTTGCAAGAATTGTTTTTTTTTTTCAGATCCGTGGAGCCACGAATTTTCCTTCCTTCTTTCTTGGCGACCATTCGACGGATGCATGAGAGAGGGAGAGACCTCCAAATTGTAACTACCCCCTTACTAGTAAAGCTTTTTTTTTTAAATTAAAGGATTAGGTGATAGTGACCCCCATACCTAACAAAGGGCAATACAAATTAAATCCCCCCATTTCTTAATTATCTACAAGCCTAATAATGGAAGCCATTCAAGAGTGTCATTAGCTACAACACTTCAAATTTGGTCTTGCTTATTATTGAACCCGATAAAGTCATAGAAATTTTGAAAAGCCTCAAACAATGTGTTGAATTGAATTCATTGGGCCGTGATAATGTTGGAGTTATCCTCCACCAAGAATTAAATCATTACTTACCCTAATATCATGCATCCTTAGATTTTGCAAGGTCCCTCTAGTCGAATCTTCTTTGCAATGGCTAATTCCTATGGCATAGAGAAGCAAGGCTATGGGACAACCTTGTCTCAAAGACCTTTTTAGCTCAAAGGATTTGGAGACCGCCCCTTTAATGGATATTCTTAACTTCTACACTTGAAATGAGTGTCATAATTATTCTAAAGAACTTCCTTCCAAAGACCATTGCTTCAAGGTAAATGCATACTAAATCCTAAGAACGTGATTATATGCCTTTCAAAATCCATTCACTAGAAGGTAGTCCTGTCCACCAATCAGTTCTTAATCAATAACTGTTGCGAAGCTAGGGATAGCATTTTCTATCTTCTGATTAAAAAAATTGAAGCCATAATGCTGGGAGTGGATGACTTAAGCTAATAATACCTTAATTTTGAGTGCCAAAGCCTTGACAACAAGCTTATAGGACATATTCAACATGGTCAAAGGCTGCTAATGGTTACTTTGATGCACATGGGTAATCTACAAATTGCCTTTATAACACCCATGTTGGCTTCTATAGGGAATTGCCTAGTAGCAGAGCAGTCCCTTTTGAATTACTTCGTCCTTGCCAAGAGTCATTCTCTTGAATCTAATATTCAACACCTCCCCAAGGAATCTTCATGATAATCACCAATGATCTAATGATCACCCCTTGATCGTCTCTCGTACCAACATCTCCTAGCTAGACTGCAAGGACACAGCCTCCAAAGACAACAACAACGAACACCGCATCTGCATTAAATTCATGTAAAAATTTAGTAATAAGGTATCAATTGTATATAGTTTTGCCAAAAAATTGGTGCAATAAATGGCATGTATTTAGGTGTTGTCACTCAACCACTAATGATAGCATTGGTGGCATTGTTGCGGATGGTCTTGAACTTGATAGTACTACAACTGCCTGGTGATGGCTCTGATCATGGCCACTTAACCATTGATGATGCTCTTGATGGCATTGTTGGGGTTGATCACGAACTTCATAATGCTATTCATGGGTGCTACAGATGAAGCAGGTGGATGATTGAGAAAATGATCTAGAAAACAAATGGACTGTGTAGAATTGCCATATGCCAACTTATGAACAACCAAAAAATATGTTAGACTTTCAAACTTTTAGGCCATACTTGTTGTCTTCTTTGAAAGCTCACAGATTTGGAAGAACTAGGAGATGGGAAGCTTAAACATCCACTCTAAGATTTAATCTAAAAGCACCAATAACCATCAATTATTGGGCTATTGTTCTATACTTGTTTTCTTTAAAAGCACATGCATATGAAAGGATTTGGAGATGGGAAACTTAAATATCAAATCTAACATTTATCTAAGGTCACTAGCAAGAACTAATTATTGGAATATTGTTTTGAAATGGAGAAACTTATTTAAGCTAGACACATCATTAAAAATCACATATATACCATGAACCCTCAATATACAAAGATTCTATAGGTAGTCATGGTATAAGGCATGGAGCTTTCTCAAGCTAGCTTCCCATTATTCATAGTTGGTACCATTGAAGTTTTGGTATGTGGATTGATGTAGCAAGTTTACATGACGATATGCTTCATAGTTTCGTCTTAAACAAGTGTCTTGTATACAACCTTTGAGTTTGAATTCATTGCATTGTTTGGAATCTTAGAGTCAAATGGAGATTTGTGAGCTACAAAAGGTCTCTAGAACAAAGTGAATATATAGTAGGCAAGATAATTGGGCAACCACTTTGGGGCATGAGACTAGTTTCCCCTTGTCCAAGTAAACTAGATTTGAATGTGTGCTTACATATTTTGTTAAGCCCGCACCTAGATCAAGTTGCAAAATTCTTTCATGACAACAAATGCAAGAAAAGCTTAGAACATGGATTTTCATCAGATTCACTTTCCAACCATAGTTCTCACCTTGCAATCTCTAAAAGTGCACTCACATATACACCATCTAACTATGAATAGATAATGCTTGCAAATTTGTTTACATCGTAGTCTAGTCTACATGTAGTGTCTATATACATGCCTATTATGTATATATAAATATTGTTTGATTACTACTAGTTGCATTTTTTTAATTTAATAATAAATTAGAAATGGTGGTGAGCCTTTGCATGTATGATTGTAACAAGATGTCAATTGCAACATATTTGGCTAGCTTTCTTCCTCATGCTAAATACTTGCCTTTAAGTGTTAATACATCATCGTTGAAAGGGTCAGTGTTCATTATAGCAGCTTCTTGGCATTTCATGTATTTTACTGCTCTCAATCTGGAGTTCATACATAATGAATGGAATATATATTGTATGCAGAGCTATGGATTGGTGTATAAATTTCACTCCTAGGCATAGTGACAAGAGAGGACATTCTACTACAAATACAAGGGTTAATATTGCATTTTATTCAATATCTTAGGTAGTTAACATCCTAAAGGAACCCTCGACAACACCAATTTCTTTCTCTAAATTGCAAAACATGGTATAGGTTACATTTTGTGCAAACTTGTGATGACTGCCTGTAGACCCAAGTAGTTTGTTAAACTACATTCTTTTTAAATGTTGAAACTTTTTTGTCCACAAGCTATTATGTATGTTCTATGTTTCAGAATGAAAAAACTGATGGATGATCTAGAGCATTGTCTTACTCTTCATAATTTGCGCATTGAACAAATTTTCATGCATAGTATGAATCCTCTAAAGGTAATTAATTTTTACACTGGTATGAAGAATACAAGGTTTGTGTGAGATATACTTTGACACAAGGGTGGTTGTTTGAGTTATGTCTACCATCTGTAGTGGGAGAATCCATGAAGCAGGCTACCTCATTGCAGCTGTATACACTAGCATGTTAGAAGAAATCAGGCTCGATATGTTTTTTCCATTTGATCCTGATTTACTTAAGCATTCATACATGTAATAGAATCTACATGAAGCTTATGAATCCTTTAATGCTTTGGTATGATTTGGATCTTTAAATTAGGTAAATTGTGGTTAATGCATGCTATTTCATAAGGACAAACTTTACTTTTTGGTCAATGGTATAGTTTGAATGGGAAGAATAGAGTTTTGATGATGATGAGAGTGGATTGGAAGATGATTTTGAATCTAAAGACACTAGTGCTAGACCAATTGCAAAAGATGTCCATAGAATGCAAGTGGAAAGCATGAGCAAAGTGAGCTAACAACTATGGCTAGCAAATAACTATTTTGTAAGTTTTTCTTGTCTAATGCAACATCCATGGCAAGACAACCTCTAATTAACCTCTATGCTATAAGGTTAATGCATTCAAAATTTTGACATGAATATAGAAGAATGGTCTGGAGAGGCCGAATCCTTTTATGCGTGTTGATGGTAGTGTGGAACAGTGGATATATAATGTATCCGTAGCTTGTAGGTCCCTCCAAACTCCAAGCTCCTCAAAAAATGCACTTGAAACTTCCCACCACTGCTTCTAAAACTTGATCTACCAAGCTACCAACCTGCGTGTTGTAGCATGACAACTACATCAACCTTCAGCAGTGCAAAGTTTGAACTTTGAAGACCTACAAGCTACTAGCCTAACGTCCAACTATGTGAGCTTGGAAGCAGTTTGGAATTTGAAGACCAACCTGGCAACTCCAAGTACTCTACAATGGCATCGCGGCAGTTGGAACTGTCCTATGGAAGCAGAGAAAACTGTGAGGCTAAGTTCTAACAAAAGCATGCTTTCAACTTGAGTCAAGTGTCAAAGCCACTACATTAAGAAGGAAAAGATCATGTTGAAGGGTATAAATAATAATGGAATAAAGCAGGAAGTCAAAGAAAGATAAGAGAGATCGACCAGGGTGTACAATACAAAAGTCAAAGCGAGTGCATAAACAAAAAGTATATGACAAATGGGTGAAGAATAAAGAAATAGTGAAATGGTCCTAAATGATTATTACTATGTGGAGATATTTCAAAGGGAAAATGATAAAGAAATAGAGGCATGTGTCCAAGAGCTCTCTCTCTCTCTCTCTCTCTCTCTCTCTCTCTCTCTCTCTCTCTCTCTCTCTCTCTCTCTCTCTCTCTCTCTCTCTCTCGTTGAGATGGCAAGCTCAACACATGTGGACATTGATGATGGACCGCCTGGCTAGATGAGTCCGCATGTCTACACTTAGCACGTTGGTGGTGATTATGATACTCACATGGCCACAAACTTATCACTTATTATATTTAGTTTGTTACACCTACCTACAGCTGGCAAATATATAACGCTAGTCGATTAGTGTAGTCAGCTATGCATTGTTTGACTTAGAAGGCCACTTTCCTTTATGTTGTATCTTATATATACTTTGTGTACATTGTATAGTGAGTGGAAGAAAAAGAAGAAACCAGCAAGAAAATGTTTTGGCCTCCATCTCTCTTCTTGTGTTCTTGAGTGAGCTTCCTCTTGTGTATACAGTGCGTGTTTGGCACAGCAGCTCGAGCACATCCCCATGATCATGCAATTCTTGACATAGTATCAAAGCCGCGCCACTGAGAGAGGCTCATTTTGAAGGCTGAAGTGAAGGAGAAGAAAAAGGTTCAAGAAAGCAAGCAATGGGTAAGAAGCTCTCCCATTCTTCCACTCTCTCTCTCTCTCTTGGATAGTGCCTGTGGAGGTACCGGAAGCAGGGTCGAGCAAAAATCTCAAATTGCTGTGAGATTTGGTGTGCGAGCAGATCACTGTATATACTGCAGTTACTTTGGGCGTCTGAGGCCATTTCAGGCCCCATTTTAGAGCCGCAAGGTTGCGGACAGCAGTTTCAAGGTACACTGTGATTTCAACTATATTTACCGAAACTGGGTGTGTAGGTTATAGATTGCAAATCTGTAATTTTTTAGGTGTTTGCAAGAAGCAAACATAAGGTTTATCTACAAATAGGTTGCAGATTACATGTACTATTGAGCAATCAGTGAAAAAGGTTGCTTGGTGTATTGCTGTGCACGTGTTGTGAAAGATTGCAGAAGACTAGCTTGCTATGTTGTATCCTTGTTTGTGATAATGGCAGAGAATAGTGGAAATCCCATTATTGAGAAGCTCGACAAGAACAACTACCCTTCATGAAAGTTTTGTGTGACAAACTTCCTCATTGGAAAGGGCCTTTATGAGTTTGTTTCAGGTGAAGAAAAGGAGCCAGAGCTGGGTATCCCTCCGACTGCAGATGAGTTAAAAGCATGGAAAGAGTGGAATGCGAAAGACAAAAAGGTGATGTACTAGCTATTTGCAGTCATTGATAATACTATGCTCGGATATATCAGGAATGCAGAAACTTCACATGTAGCTTGGATAATTTTTTAGAGCATGTTTTCAGTAAATACAAAGGCATGAAAGATTCAACTCAAGTAAGAGTTGAATGCCTTGTAGAAAGGGCTCTAGAGGAAGAGATGGATGGCAGAACAGAGGCTCTGGAAATTCTGCTATTGTTTGCCATTATTGTGGCAAAACAGGACATATTGCAGCCAATTGTTATCCTAAGAAGGATGATATTCACAGCAGTAAATTGTAGCCAGGAAACTATGCATCGTCTTCACGACAGAATGAAGAAAAAAATGAGTATATGTTTGTTATGCAGCATATGATGAATGCAATTACAGGAAAGGGGACACATGATGATATATGGCATGTCAATTCAAGTGCATCTAATCATATTACCAGTCATGTAGAATGGTTTGGAGAGATGCACGACTTACAAAACCTAGGTTATGTGCAGATGGGTGATGATTCATGCCACCCAATTTCACACATTAGAAAGGTTCCCTTATCCTTGTATGATGGCCAGACAAAGAGTCTAATAGATGTATTACATGTGCCATCAATTACAAAGAATCTAGTGTCTGTTGGCCAAATGGTAGAGCAGGGGTTGTAGGTCCGATTCAATGCAAAAGGTTTTTTTGTAGAATACTTTAATGATAAGTGCAAGTTGGTTGCAAAAGGAAGTAGAGTTGGCCGAATGTTCACTTTAGATGCTGGAGTTCCTGCAATGGATGCTGCTATGTATGCTAAAGGAAAAGAACTAGTTGTAGATATTGAAATATGGCATAAACATATTGGACATGCAAATGTGCAAAGGCTGAAATTAATGCAGTCTAGAGGATTGGTTACAGGGCTACCTTCTTTTAGAGTTGCAGAATTGCATAAAGTTTGTGAAGCATGCCAGTTTGGTAAGCAGGCGAGAAAACCCTTCTCGCATGATAGCGAAGCAAGCAAAAATATACTTGATGTAGTACATACAGATGTTTGGGGGCCTACAAAGAATGTATCTCTTGGTGGCAGCAAATACTTTGTCACATTTATTGATGACTATTCAAGGAAGCTATGGGTATACTTCATGAGGGAAAAGAGAGTTGTGTTTGAGCACTTCAAATCTTTTAAGGCAGCTATTGAAACACAAATGGGCTTAAAAGTAAAGTGCTTGAGATCAGATGGAGGGGGAGAGTACCTCTCTAATGAGTTCAGTGGCTTCTTGAGGACTCATGGGAAAAAGAGGCAATTTACTTGCAGGTATAACCCACAGCAAAATGGTGTTGCAGAAAGGAAAAACAGGCATATTGTAGAAGTTGCACAGGCATTAATGGCTGAAAAGAATATGCCCAAACATTTTTGGTCTGAGGCTATCCATACTACTGTCTACATTATGAACAGAACTCCCACAGGTGCAGTTCATGGGATGACTCCTAAAGAATGCTTTACTGGTAAGAAGCCTGATGTATCGCACTTGAAGATATTTGACTATGTTGCATACGTTTATGTGCCAGATGAGCTACGAAAGAAGCTTGATCCAAAGGCAAAAAAATGTGTTTTTATTGGATACTCTTTAGAGCAGAAAGGGTATCACTGTTATAACCCTGTCACAAGTGAGTTCAGAGTGAGCAGGGATGTTATCTTTGATGAGATGGGAAGTTGGTATACACCTGGCTGATGTTTTGGATGATGATAATGATCAGGACAGCTATGTACAGAAAGATAAACAAGAATCACAAAGTCTTAGTGGACCAGAAACATCATCTGGTACTACACCTACAGTGAGCCCTTGGTCTGGGAGACTAAGGAGTAGCCCCACATCTTCAGGTGGATCTATAAGTGTTGCAGGGAAGGACAAAGGAAAAAAGAATGTGCTGGTAGTGATGCATCTACCAGTCATTTGGGATTTGATGGAGATTCTAGTAGTTCGGAGAGTTTGGATGATGAGCTTGGCATTCCTTCAGTCAGGACACCAGGTTTACAGAGAGCTCATAGTAATGTAAAGGCTCCATTAAGTGATTCGATGGTATGCAGATCTAGCAGGGTCATATACCCTGTTAAAAGATTTGGTTTTGAAGGTTATGCAACTCACCATTAGGCTTATATGGTGAAACTAGTTTTGAGGATATTGAGCCCACTTGTTTTGAGGATGCTGTTGGTCATGCTCATTTTGATGTAGCAATGGATGAGGAGATGGCTGCATTAGAAGCCAATAAGACTTGGGATTTGGTACCCTTACCTAAGGGTAAGAAAGCTATTGGCTATACGTGGGTTTACAAAGTCAAGCATAATGCAGACAGTTTAGTTAGCAGGTATAAGGCTAGGCTGGCTGCAAAAGGCTATGCTCAAACATATGGTATAGATTATGAAGAGACATTTAGTCCAGTTGCTAGGATGGCAACTATTAGGTGTGTGATTGCCTTGGTAGCAGCCAAAGGTTGGAGTTTGCAGCAAATGGATGTTAAGAATGCCTTCTTGCATGGTGAATTGCAAAAAGAAGTGTATATGGAGCAGCCAATAGGTTATGAGGATTTAGAGCATCCCACATCTGTGTGCAGGTTAAAGAAGGCGCTCTATGGGCTGAAGCAAGCACCTAGAGCATGGTCTGACAAGATTGGAGAGTATCTTGTCAATATTGGATTTTTTATTTCTGATGTTGATCACTCACTTTATGTGAGAAAGGGAGATGCAAGTTTGGTCATCATAGTCATCTATGTGGGTGACTTGATTATTACAGGTGACAGTGACAATGGGATTGCTGAAGTTAAGGACTTCTTGAAGAAGAAGTTCGAGATGAAAGATTTGGGTGAGTTGAGATACTTTCTTGGTATTGAGATGATCAGATGTGATGATGGTATATGGCTGTCCCAAAGGTAGTATGGCTTCGATATGTTATCCAAGTATGGTATGATAGCATGTAAGCCTCTTTCAGTACCATTGGAGCAAAATGTGAAGTTGATGCTGACGTTGGGGATGAGATAGAAGACCCTACTATGTTCAGGAGGATAGTGGGGAGTTTGATTTACATGACTATCACAAGGCCAGACTTGAGCTATGTTGTTGGCCTTGTCAGACAATCTATGCATATGCCTAGAAAGCCTCATTTGGATGCAGTTATACGTATATTGAGGTATGTGAAGTCCACTTTACATTATGGACTTTTTTATGAGGCAGATAAGGACGTACAGGTCTTTGGATACACAAATGCAGATTGGGCTGGTAGCATGTCAGAAAAAAGATCTACGAGTGGATTCATGTTTTCCCTTGGTAGTGCAACAGTTACATGGAGTAGCAAAAAGCAACCTGCAGTTGCTTTATCAAGTACAGAGACTGAGTATAGAGGTGCTACTATGCCAGCATGTGAGGTGGTATGGCTGCAAAAGTTATTAGGTGATTTGGACGTGCAGGGACATGGTCCAATTGTCATTCATTGTGACAACATGAGTAGCATACATCTAGCTAGGAATCCAGTGTTCCATGCTAGGACAAAACACATTGAGGTGCACTACCACTTTGTGAGAGAGAAGGTACTTGCAAGAGAGATTGACTTGGTATATGTCAACACACATGATCAGATAGCTAACATTTTCACAAAGGCATTGGGTGCAGAGAAGCTTTGAAAGTTTCAAAGCTTACTTGGAGTTGTAGAGATAGGATTAAGCTTGAGGGGGAGAGTTGAGATGGCAAGCTCAACACGTGCGGACACTGATGATGGACCGCATGGCTAGATGAGTCCGCACGTCTACACTTAGCACGTTGGTGGTCATTATGATACTCACATGGCCACTGACTTATCACTTATTATATTTAGTTTGTTACACCTACCTACAGCTAGCAAAGATATAACGCCAGTCGATTAGTGTAGTCGATTGTGCATTGTTTGACTTAAAAGGCCACTTTCCTTTATGTTGTATCTTATCTATACTTTGTGTACATTGTATAGTGAGTGGAAGAAGAAGAAGAAACCAGCAAGAAAACGTTTTGGCCTCCATCTCTCTTCTTGTATTCTTGAGTGAGCTTCCTCTTGTGTATACAGTGTGTGTTTGGCGCCGCAGCTCAAGCACATCCCCCCATCACGTGATTCTAGGGGCTCAGGAGGGGTGGCAGTTCTATTCCGTCAGGGGATACAGAGACATATCCAGTTAGTGAGACGAGATGAGGAGGCCAGTTACATATGGATCAGAGTGCATATATCAGATGAGAGATGGATCTATATGGCAGTATGCTACTTTTCACCACGAGGGTCCAAATATGCTACTACGCAGGGTGATATTCAGGCCAGAGATTCCCCCTCCCCTTATTCACAACTCTCAGAGGACATTATTCTGTATTCTAGTTTGGGTGAGGTCTTCCTTATGGGGGACTTCAACGGGCGCACACAGAGCCGATAGTGTGAGAGTTTTGATATGGAGCAGCCAGAGATCATGAGAGCATTAGACCCTGAGGAGTTGGGGATCAATAGGGAGTCAGCAGATACTGGGCCAGACACCACAGGGTATGGAGGGCATTTACTTGAGCTTGGTAGTAGACATCATCTCGTTATTTATAACGGGATGGCACGATGGCCATATTCAGGAGGTCGTACATGCTTCCCACATGGGGGGGGCGAGAGTACTGTAAATTATCTGCTTGGACCGATCGATGGGATACATACTATCGAGTCCTTCGGCCTTGGGAGACTTCGACTCGGTGCTGATCACACCTTTCTCAGTTTCTCACTCCTCACCTCATTACCATCACCACCTGCAGATATCATACCCCACATGCATACTACCATACACTTCACTCATGAGCTCTCTCATGTTTACTCACAGCATCTGGAGGAGCACATCACGTCACTTGATCCATACGCACCCCTTGATACACTGACCACTAATATCACACGCATTCTGCATGATTCTGCTACACTCAATTTTCCACACCACACATACACGCACCCCCTCGGACCGGTACCATGCCACAGAACAAGTGGTATGATGATGAGTGCAGAGATCTACGTCGACAGCTACGCGATTTGGAGGCCAGAGGAGAGATCACACACAGACAGGCGCAAAGACGCATGCACCGCTTAACCCACCGTAAAAAGCGGGAATGGGAGGAGGAGAGATATTGGGATATATACCACCTTCTTATGAGCAGAGATTGTGCAGAGGCATGGAGGCAGATCAGAGAACCACGCTCACCCACACTGATACATGACCCTGCAGTATGGCATGGATACGCATAGAGTTTATATCATGTACCCGCACAGCCGCTGATACCCACACCATGTACACAAAGACCAGGTATTTCATCCTTTTTCACCACTAATATGGTGAAATATGCTATCTCACGGTTACAGCATGGCCGCGCTCAAGACCAGTTTGATCTTCAGGCAGAGCATATTATATATGGCAGAGACACATTGGTTCCACTCATTGCTCACCTCTTCAACCGTGCATTGTCTGAGGGGTTCCCTGACTCGTGGACAGAGCACACCATTGTACCTATCCACAAGTCAGGGGATCCTATGGATCCTAACACATATAGAACCATCATGATTGGGCCAATTTTGTCCAAACTTTATGGCACGGTGATGGAGGAGGAGCTCAGCACGCTGGCAGAGAGAAAGTGCATGCGCACACCCGGACAGGCAAGGTTCAGACGGGCATTTTCTACCATAGACCACATCTTCACTCTCCGTTGTCTGATCGACCAGACACGAGTGAAGAAACAGAGATTGTACTATTGCTTTGTGGATTTCCGCAAAGCCTTTGACACGGTTCCGAGAGAGAGGCTTTTCAGATGCCTACTTGATCTGGGGGTGGATGATGACATGATGTGGGGTATTTATGCACTATATGAGTGGGTTACTGGCAGATCCAGATGTCCGGGAGGTATATCAGATCCCCTTGTGAGCACCATTGGTGTGAAGCAAGGATGCCCACTCTCACCGACTCTATTTGGGCTATACATCGATGAGATAACAGAGTTTATTCAACAGCAAGCCGGTGGAGGTATAGATCTCAGTGGAGCCACAGTTCATATCTTACTATATGCAGATGACATTGTGTTGGTCTCAGACTCAGCTCAGGGATTACAGCAGCATTTATTAGCATTGGATGATTTTTGCATACAGAGAGGCATGACAGTGAACCTTGGTAAAACCAAGGTTCTTATATTCCATACATCAGCCCAGATACGCAGACAGAGTATTTTCATGGCAGCAGGAGGGAGTATTGAGGTCACTGGATCATATGTATATTTGGGAGTCACCTTTATAGCAGCTTCAGGGACTTTCTCAATGACACAGGCAGCTCGTGACCGCCTCACTAGAGGATACTCAGCATTGGCTCTTATGGAGTGACAGTGTCATCAGGCACATTTCCAGGAGCCCTGCACCAAGGGGTGGCTCTTTGATACTCTAGTCACTCCAGCACTGATGTATGGAGCAGCTATATGGGGGCCAGGCCTTGCCGATTATGTATGGACATTGATGGAGAGACCTCAGGTGATCATGATATCTAGATTGATTCGCAGCAAGGCCTCAGTCCCACATGACATTATGCGAGCAAAGCTTGCCACACCGCCCATGCTAGTCGAGGCATTATTTCAAATAGTCTGCTTCCTACACAGATTTCAGGATATGGACAGAGATCGCATTGCATATAGAGCATATATGGCATCTCAGGAGATGGCTCGAGCGGGGGATACCACATCATGGTATGCACAGACTAGAGCTTGGTTTGACAGACATGGGCTGGACATTGATAGACTCCCACCTCTTCTATATGATACTCAGGCTCCCACTTACACCCTCTCTCTCTCTCAGAGGAACAGAGTCATCAGACAGGAGATATGGCATATTTATATACAGAGGACATGGGTCAGCCCTGCACAGCCACTACCATCGAAGATGGCACATTATTATACACAGTTCTTGAGGATATCAGAGCAGGGATTCATAGAGATTCCGAGATATATGCAGATCTATATGCCACATCGATTGAGAGTTCTTATTGGATAGCTCAGGGTATCATCACATCAGCTTATGATTGAGAGTGGCAGAGCCAGTGGCATCCCGTGGGAGGAGAGGATATGTCCCCTTTGCAGATCAGAGGTGGAGAGTGAGGAGCATTTTGTTCTCAGATGCCCGGCATACTCAGAGTTGAGATCTAGATACACATTGAGCAGCTCACTTCAGGAATATATGACTGATATGGATCAGAGATCATTTGGCCGTTTTCTGGGAGAGGCATGGCACATCAGAGAGCAGAGCACATAGCAGGTCCCAGTCCTGCCACCCAGACGACTATTACACAGCTCTTTCAGACAGACAGAGTGAGAGCTACTGTTCCAGCCTCCAGCTAGACCTCCGGGCTCACACTACAGTAGGCTGAGGACCAGCGTACCCGACGTCGCACGAGGATCCGTGGGTTTCGGACCCCACAGCCACACCGACAGGAGATCTAGAGGATTCTTGATCTACATCGATAGCAGACTGAGATCCGACGACACTCGACACATTGGATCTCAGATCTCCAGTTTGCTCTTTCTCCACCGCTGATGTACCACATCCTGCATCCAAGAGGGATCACCTGCTATTAGCGACTTCGACGACTGCTACTACATCCCAGGATAGTATATCTCCCTGCATCTGTTACATATACACATCGCACCACTTTATCACAGCCGACAGTTGTTCCCCTATCACAGCCGACATTTGTTCCCCTTTTGTAGCCATTATCTGGAGTACCAGAGCTACATACAGACATATACATACACGACACTTATCACACTCACAGCACCGTATTTTCAGTTTCCAGTTTTTAGCTTTTCATTCAGCACTTTTATTTTGGATAGCTGGACCTCATCAATTGTATCACAGTTTGTCTCATAGGCCAGTTTTGGTCTTTAGAAGACGTTAATATAACTTTCTTTCTTTCTTTCTTTCTCTCTCTATCTTTATGCATGTTTTTGAAGAATTTACCCAAGTGGATCCCTCTCTCAAATTGACCTGGTCTTTTAAAGAATTCATCTCGGCTGAGAGAGAGAGAGAGAGAGAGAGAGAGAGAGAGAGAGAGAGAGAGAGAGAGAGAGAGAGAGAGAGAGAGAGAGAGAGAGAGAGAGAGAGAGAGAGAGAGAGAGGAACCGTAGATGAATTCTTCAAAAGATCGAGACAAATTGAGAGAGGGATCCACTTGGATAAATTCTTCAAAAACATGCACAAAGAAAGAGAGAGAGAGAGAGAGAGAGAGAGAGAGAGAGAGAGAGAGAGAGAGAGAGAGAGAGAGAGTGTGTGTGTGTGTGTGTGTGTGTGTGTGTGTGTGAGCTTATCTTTCAGATGAATTAATCTGCAGTGTACTTAGTCCTAGGTGATACTCGTTCATAGAACTTAGAAACTCAAGCGCACTACCCCTTAAGAAGTTGCACACATTAAGCACTTAATCACGTAAGGCACATATGTGCCCTTGGCACATCTAGAAGCACCCAATCACATTGCCTTGATCCATTTAGGCACACTTAGACCAACTATCCTAGGGCACATCTAGTTAGGTGCATTTTCACTTAGAAATTAGCATATACTTGGGCACGAATTAGACACCCATCCACTTAGGAGCATTAGACACTTAAAATTAAGATAAACTTGTGCACTTTATCTAGGGTGTACTATAGGAGTTTTTGCACCAAAGTGTACACCACCCTAGGTCACTCAGGACATATAGCTTAGGACACATAATTGATAGGCACTCTTGCACACATTAGGTATGAGCACTTAGTTACATGACAAAAGGTAGAACCTAAGCACATAATATAGGGATATACCCTTGCACCACTTGTGTACATTTAGGGTGGACACTCAAGAACATGAGTATCTAGGCACACACCACTTATCCTTAGTACATATTACCATTCCAAATATAGAACTAAAGCACATACCATCCATATATTGACCTAGGCACATTGCATATAGTCATTCTAGGGCACTCTTAGCATAATAGGGCACCACACACATACTAAACCTTGCACTTTTGCATGAGCACTTAGGTGATTTGCACCATAGAAGAACACTTTAAGAACTTTATTCCAACAACCACCACTTCCTAGATGCATTAAGTCCTTTTTAGGACACATCCCAATTTCCTTGCTTAAGGTGCTTCTACCTTTCATTAGGGTGAGCCCCACACACACCCCCCGTCCCCCCATCGAACTACGCCTCCCTAAAAAAGTGTGCTTTTGAAAATTTTTGAATAAAGAAGCCCCTAATGTTGAGGTTCATCATACCCTTTTGTTAAAGATCCTAGCCAGTTTTATGATTTAATAATACCCTTTTGTAAAAACTTTACATGTTCAATATAAAGACCCCTTTTGTGAATAGATTTATTGCTTTTAAAATATTGCATTTTGTAAATGTACATGTGTAAGCCTATGTATTTTTATATTCCCTTTTTTTGAACTCATGTTACACGCATTTGTATACATAGTAACCACCCCCCCCCCCCCCCCCCCCCCCCTAGAGTTGATATAGCACCCCCATGTGTAGACAAGCCCTTCCACAAGTGGAGATATGCAAAGATAATTTGTTGATCATCTATGTAGGGTATATATTGAAATAGGACTCTAATTTGGATGTCCATTCTTCCAAATCAAATTGTGATGGGGACTTCCCATTATACTTAGTGAGAAGGATCTTGTCACGGAGATCATTGAGGCCTTGTTGTCCATACATACCATGTTGTGCATTTATCCCATGTTGCCCATTATGATCATTTTACCCATTATTGCCATGATGGCCATTAATACCATACTATCCATGATAGGGTTAAGCCATATAAGTTCCATTCAGGCTCCTAGGGAGAGTGGGGGAGCTTCTACCAATGGTAGATAAGGGCCTCATTGGAGGGTTGGCTGTATGGGTGATGGCAGAGCTCAAAAGAGGCTCATCATTAGGATGAGAGGGCTCATCGACTTCATAGGTGAAAGGGGAAATACCCTTGGAACCAAGAATAATGCCTTATGGACCATGTAGTGGCTCCAGTGGTGGAGGTCATTGCAACTCCTGCTTGGACTCATTCGCCTTTTCTTGGGCCGGAGTAGCTAACTGGGCTACAAGAGTGGCGAGCTACTCTAGGATTTGTTGAGTTCAAGAGTTTGAAAGGGCCATTTTCTCAATTTCTATATCAATTTTAGATAGCATATGGTGATGGTTGGCATCCATGTCATTATGTCTCTCCATGTGATGAAGCTCATGCATACATAGAGTGTAGTAGTTGAGCATGCTATAGGGGTTCATACCAATCACTTCCTCATGCATATCACCATGATAATATTGTGCCAAGATAGGTTCATCATTCAATGAGACCATGGAGTTCCTAATCTCCCTTTGGAACTTTTCATGGACCTTACTTTTACCTTTTTGACTAGCTATTTAGGTGTAGTCCACAGGGCCCAATGTCAGTAAAAGGGGCATAATTTCTAGTGGAAAACTCTAATCAATGATACTTTTGATTCAAATCAAAGGGAGGTAGTCCTCTTCGAGCTGATCTATCAAACTTTGTGTCAAAAAATAACCAGAGAATTTTGCAATTGGACTTCTGTGGAGCTTCTCTGCCTATCCTGGAGTGGTCTCCACCTTGTTCACAATTTCCTCCATGCGCAAAAATGGTCGTAACTTTTAGACCATAGCGCTGATTAGGGAGATTTTTTATTCAAATCAAAGAGGACAAATCCCTCTTCGATATAAGCTATAGGAATCACTTCCAAGTGCAATACATAATTTTTTACAATTGGATTTCTGTGATTGTTCCTAAGTGACTATGATTAAAACGCAATCTATCCCAATTCCCAATTGCACTATATGAATGGCTCATGGACTGAGGGGCCTAAGCATCATCATAAGAAACTTTCTAGGAATATTGAGTATAACCTCAAGTACATTTACATATCCATTTTCTCTATCATCGCCACATAAATGGATCTTAGTGCCATGCATCTCCTTTAACCACATCATACATGTCAATGTCATACATGGGTACCGTGTTCACTAAAGGTGTCCAAATAGGGGTATTTCATTAGGAATGAGGTGATCATGGAGTTTACTTGCACCTACATACAAGTATCGGGCTCTAGATCACTAGGAGGTGGGAAAATTTTCCCTCAAGCCAGGTTGTGCACCTTCAGGGTCTTAAGTGGTAAGGAAGGGTGATCTCACTTTTGGCTTACCACCTCGCCTTGCATTAGCCTTGTTCCTCAACTAGAGTATACATTGTAGACATTTTTAAATAAGAAACCGGTATGAGGTGTATTGGAAAGTAAGCATTGGGTATTTTCATGAGATACATGGATAAAACAAGAGCTTGGGTAGGGCTCACCTTGGCAGTCCAATGAATCACTATCTTATACTTACCCTTTTATAATGGCTTATTGTCCACTTGGGATTAATCCATGACATATATGATCAAATAAGAGTTAATGTCAGCAAGAAAGCTCAGCAAGTGGATTAAAATGAGACATTAAGATTGGATTGGCATACCTCTTCAGTGTTTGAAGTAGATATAGATGAAGCATACTCCATTGTGATGCCAAGTTCTCCATCAAGTAAGCCCACTTGACTAGAGCACTCCAATGGATGAATTCTTCAAGGATTTGATGCTTCCTTTGATGGTAGGGACTCCCATGCTTGTGTTTGAGCTCTATCTTTAAGAAGGCAGCTTTCATGGCTATCCACAAGAAATCCCTGCATGTTGAGCTACATGTCTTCAATCCCGTTCAGTGAGATCAAGAGTGATTGAAGGAGCTTGTGAGGGCTAATATTTCAAAGGTGGGAAAGCTTGAGTTGAGCCTTAATGGCTAAGATAGCTCCAAATGAAGAATCCATGGCTTCCCAAATCCAGGTACTATCTATCTTCCAAGGTTTGTTCCAAGGGCAGGAGTGTCAAAAGGGGGGAAAGGAGAGTGCTGAATGAGTGCCCAAGGTGGTTGGCCAAAGCTTGGGTGAGTAGCAGGAGAGCAGCACTAGAGATGAAGGGGACAGGAACAATCTTGCATGCCACAAGGGGCAGCCACTAGCCAATGCACTACTGGATCTCAATCCCAACATGCGAGGAATGAAGTTCCAATGCTAGTTGATGACTTGGGGCATCAAGCTGAAGCAAGATCTTAGAGCTTCTTGGGGCTAGCAGCCATGGCAACTTACAGGAGAAGAGAGAGGAAGGGGGGTTGGAACAATAAGTAACTAGGATTTTTGCCCTCTTCTAACTCCTAAGTCTCCAACTTTAGTCCTCGAACCCCTGAAAGTTGCATGAAAAGAAGTGATAACTTGCTAAGTTAACTATTTTACCTTCAAATATGTCGAGAGGTCTAGCCATAGCTCTTGCTTGCACTAAGAAATTTGTAACTAATTGTAGTCTTGCATGCTCTACATGTATCTATGACTTGAGTAACTAGGGTTTGAAATTTGAAAAGGGAACTAGATAGAGAAAGAGGAAAGGAGAAAAGGACCAAAGCCTGATGCTCTGATACCACTTGTAATGAATGAAGCTGAGAGGAGAATGAGTTGAAGAGAGAGTAAGAGAGGAAGAAGGGGAAGAAGAAAGACTAGAAGAGGAGAGAGAAAGATAGGAAAGAAGGAAAAAAGAGGGAGAAAGCCATGGAAGCTCGAGATGAAGGTAAAGAGTTAGTTCTTGATAATATCTAGATGCCCTAAACTGGGTCTCTTACACCTTATACACCCCAGTTAGTGTGGCTGGGTGTCTAACCCCTAGTTCTCATGTATCTTGTTACTTACAAAAGTAATGTGTTTACCCACTTTAAAAGCTTTAAGCCTTTGGTTGAGAATGAGATAGGGTTTCATATTAAATACCTAAGGTCAAATGGAGGGGGGAAATATCTCTCTATGCATGTTCTAATTTCTTATAGAAAAATGGTATATAGAGGTAGCATACATATAGATATACTCCATAGCAAAATGGAGTTGCTGAGTAGAAAGCTAGACATATCATAGAGGTGGCTCGTGCATTGATGTCAAAAAGAAACTTGCCTCACTATTATTGGGCTAAAGCAATTACTACTTATATATATATAGATATATATCATATGAACATGACACCTATTGTTGTTATACATGGTATGATACCCGAAGAGAAGTTTACATATAGAAAGCCAAATATGTCCCATTTGAAAGTATTGGGATGTATTACTTATCAACATATTCCTAATGAGTTACATATTAAATTAGATCCAAAAGCAAGAAAGTGTGTATTTGTAGGATACTCTCTTAAGTAGAAGAGATATAGATGTTATAACTCTATTACACGTGGGCTTGAGAGTTAAAAGGGATGTTGTTTTTTATGAAATGAGTAGCTGGTATAGTAATGTGCAGAATGCAATTGGGGCTGATAAGCATGAGAGTGTGCTTGTGCAAAAAAAAAGTCAATAGCTCACAAATATTGAATGGACCACAAGAGTCTCCTAGTCATGGTTCTATTGTGTGATAGACCTTGGAATAGTAGATTGAGGCCACATGTTACTCTACCAAGTACATCGTAGATGTCAAGAAAAGGTAAATAGAAATTTGGGGACTCACCTATTATGACAAATGTACCATCGGGTTTCTCTCATGTTGATGTTGATTTAGATGGCTCTCTGAGCAGAGCTTGATGAGAAGTTTGAGATTCCATCTATTAAAACACCTAGTGCACAAAAGGCATGGGAAGATGCTAGAGCATCTAGTAGTAATCTAGGTCCATGCACCTCTATAGAGTAAGAAAGCTAATACAATAATTGATATATAATAGCTATGTATCTCATCACTATGCATACATGGCTAAGATTGTGTAGGATGTGGAACCCACTTGTTTTGAGAATATAATGGGGAATGTAGGATGTGGAACCCACTTTTTTTGAGAATGTAGTGGATAATGAGTATTGGGATCATGCTATAGATGAAGAAATGCCTGCACACTTAAGGAGAATGATACATGGGAGTTGGTGCTTTTACATAAGGCAAGAAAGTTATTGGATGCAAATGGATATACAAGGTTAAGCATAAGTCAGATAGATCTATTGAGCACTATAAGGCACAATTGGCTGCCAAAGGAGACTTTTACTCTAGTGGTGGCTAAAATGACCACTGTAAGGGCTATCATAGTAGTGGTCAAGAGGTATCCACAAGGATATGTCATATGGTAAGATTTTGATGTCAGATTAATAGGGCTCACCATGCTTTGCATTTTTCTAAGGAGCTAATGACAAGGCATTTTTGAAAGGGCCCAAGATTGAGTCCCAAAACCCTAATGAAGGTTACTATAAGAATCAAGTTAAGAGGAATTTAAATGATACTTGCAAGTAAGGATAAGCAATGCTTAGATCTAAAGCAAAGGGATGAATGTACAAGTGGTGTAGTTTGAAAGCTTTCATGGAGGAATCAAGATGGCCATGAGGACCAAGGGGTGCGCCTCAAGAGTGTAAGTGTACACATACGATCAACAAACATGTTATTCTATTTGATAAAATTTGGATAAATTTATAGGCTTAAATTTATGCTTATTGCAATTTGAAAGAAACTAGTAAGTTTCAAAAGGAAAAGTGATTTATTTTTACCTTATAACATGTAACTAAAGGGGGAGTATTAGAAGACATGTGATATGGATGGTTTCTTATAGGTGCACTCCTTGAGCATGTGGAGCCACTAAATGTCTTGTAAACTAGACCAATGTATGACCTCACATAAAGATGCATTTACTGGAGACACGTCTTGTGTGACCTTAATAGGCTTAACTTGGGCAAACACCATGATTAAGATTGTGAAAGTATTAAGAGTTTCTTTATACCAAATACAAGTGGGTGAATGGAGATAGGTGACCCCGCTCCTAGGGAATTGATTGTAGTAGTAGTAGCCAATTATGGATTTGTTGTTTTGTATTGAGAGTAGGAGTAGCCAACTAAAAAGGAGGGTTTGACACTTATGTTGCAATTCACATGTGACCATTGCATTAGAGGTGGTTTGACTCAAATTCTACTACCCTTCGTATCAAGGCTATCTCTTTTGATGCAAAGGAAGCATTAAGTTAAGGATGGATGTCTACCTTGAGAACTTGATTAAGGAGTTGGAGATATTTTGGAGAGGTATTGAGATGCACAACATATGTTAATCTCCATAATCATAGGAATTCACATTGAAAGCCATCTTGGTATGGACAATGCATGAATTCTAAGATATGGAAAGTGTTCAAATAAGAGGTTAAGAGTGAATATTAAAGTATTTTTGTGCAAGTGTTTAATTATAAGTATCTGGAAACTTCTCATGTGCATGTGGTTTAAGTCTCTCTATATCGAGCTACTATCCTATTTGTGATCCATCACTAGTTTCTTCATGGAAAAATAACATGAAGAAGGTAATTTATGAGTATACCACATGTGGCATGAATGTTGACAAAGAAGGAGAAAAGGTCATAAAACAAGCCATTATACAAGTTTGCACACCCTCAGTTGGCCTGCAATGTTTAAAGGGGACCTTTACAAAGACCAAAGAAGAGTGTGGAGCAATTATTTGGTTTGAAATCCCATGATTGGGACAAGATGCTCCTAGTAAGTTAGAATTTACAAATACCCACATATTTCTAGACTTTTCTTTCCTTGGCATTACAAGGCTCTAAGGTCCTTGTCACATCCATGGGGGGGTGGGAAGGCGGTGGGGATGGGTAAACCTCACTCATTTGTTGCCCTAGTTAATGAGAGGCAACCAATTCCCCCTTCCCTCGGTGCACGCATGTGCACGTGCACACACACCACCCCCCCCAATAAACCCTAAAGAAAAGGGGGGTGATAAGAAAATATTTATTGGCATATTAAACCTAATGGTGTCTTGTATTGTGATGACAATAGATGGGTAGCCAATCAAATTAAAACTCAAACAAGATTTCTCTCCTTGCCTTTCTCCCTCCCCCTAATGTAGTTGGAGTGTACCTTCAAGTCTCTTGTAGATAAGGCAAAAAACAAGCAACTTGTGAGAATAATGAGAGAATATGCTTGATGCTTATTAAAAATGAGTTAGCTTTTGTTAAACGTGGGGGAGAAAGCTTCTTGGATTTAGATATTTTCATTTTAAGGTATCCCCTTTCATCTACTTGGAAGACATGCCAATGAGATGTAGTAATGAGTTTCTATTAAGGTTTACATGTGTTCATGGTGCATCAACACACCTAAGTTTCATGCAACCCAAACTTAGGAGGGTTATGGGCTAAGATTGTCCTAAAAGCTAGTGAGGTGAGGGGCAATTTAGCTATGTTGATGCACCATGCTAATGCTTGAAAAGATCAAAGTTTAGTTTGAAATTTACCTTTGAAACCAAAGTTTTGAGGCTAGGAAACCTTCAAGTTCCAAGGATTTTAGTGTGAAAACCTTCAAATATAGACATATTTACTATTAGTTAACGAGAGGTGGGGGGTGAGTGCCACCTGGCAGCCCCCACCTCCCCCACAAGAAAAAAAGAGAACACGGGGGCGGGTGCCACGCGTCCAGCACCCGCCCCCACCTGCAAAAATTGCCCCCGCCCCTGCCCGCAAAAATTGCACCCCCAACATGCCCGCGACCTGCCCACAACCTGTGACCGCTGCCCTCAAATCTTCACACGACTGCCGCCCGTGATCTTTACGCCCCCGCCCGCATTTCGAAATGCATCGATAAGCATGCTGCCTTACGGTCGTCGTCTCTATGAGCTTGCCTTCGCCTTCGACCCCGTCACCTCGCCTTCGAATTGCGCATTGTCGCCGTCTCGATAAGTGAACCCTCCTCCACACTTCAGCGTCCCTGGCCCATCAAAGCTCTATATAAGGACTACTGTTTAGAAGGTCCTCCTTTGCATGCGCGGCCAGCGGGAGAGGAAGGTACGTTCTTCAATTTGCAGCTCTGTGCACTTCTACGGGCCCTGCCTCTCTCTCCCCCCCCCCCCCCAGCCCATTGTTTTGTTCTTTTTCTCCTCTTTCTTCTTCCTTTTCCTTCTTCTTCTTCTTCTTCTTCTTCTTCTTCTTCTTCTGGAGTACCAGGATGCTATGACAGGAGGTGATGTGTTCTTCTCTCCATGACTAATCACTCTCTCTCAGAGTCACACACACACACACACACACACACACTCTCTCTCTCTCTCTCTCTCTCTCTCTCTCTCTCTCTCTCTCTCTCTCTCTCTCTCTCTCTCTCTCTCTCTCTCTCTCTCTCTCTCTCTCTCTCTCTCTCTCTCTCTCTCTCTCTCTCTCTCTCTCTCTCTCTCTCTCTCTCTCTCTCTCTCTCTTTGTGGAAGTTTGTAACCATATCGTTTAGAAGCTCTATTTTTATACAACAATACCTTTAATAGTGATAGGACTACTATCTTCAAAAGTGACAGTGGATGAATTCAACAGTTTCACACACACTCTCTCTCATCATTGGCTTTTTCCAATATAATAGAATGATATTTCTTAAAAGAATTTTTTAAAAAATGTTTCTCTCTCTCTCTCTCTCTCTCTCTCTCTCTCTCTCTCTCTCTCTCTCTCTCTCTCTCTCTCTCTCTCTCTCTGTGTGTGTGTGTGTGTGTGTGTTTTGAATGTGTGTTATGTGATTAATTAATGTGTGTTAAGTGTTTTATTACATTGTTAAAGTGTATTATGTGTTTTAAGTGTGTTATTTATTAATGTGTATTATGTGTCTTAGAAAGGATGTGATAATATTATTATTTTGTGTTGATATTATGTATTAATATGTGTGTGTGTGGTATTATTTAATGTGTATTATGTTTTTAATATGAATGTGTGTTATTGATTTATGTATATTATATATATTAATATGAATGTATGTTAAGTGTATTATTAGATAATGTGTGTAGTATGCGTGTTAATGTTTGTATGTTATGCGTTTTAATATCAATGTGTTTTAATATTATGTATTAATGTGTGTACGCATGTTAATATTTAATGTGCATTATTACATTGCCAATGTGTAAGATGCACTTAAATATATTTGTCGTTGCTCTCTAATATCATTTCCATTTTTCCATGTAGTTTTTATGCTTTTGCTTTCGTCATCAACTCTACTCTTTCGTCATCATCAATATTTCTCAGGTGCATCTCTCTCTCTCTCTCTCTCTCTCTCTCTCTCTCTCTCTCTCTCTCTAAAAGTTATAAAAGTTAAAATTGAAATATTTTAATTTATTGTATGTTTAATTTTTTAATGTATGCATGTCATGTCTTTTGATATGAAAGTGTGTTAATATTATTTCTTAATGTGTTTATGCGTGTTATTAATTAATGTGGTATGTGTGTCATTACATTGTTAAGGTGTATTACGTGTTTAAGTGTGTTATTAATTAATGTGTGTTATGTGTTTTAGTATAAATGTGTGATAGCATTATTATGTTTGTGTTAATAGTATGTATTCATATGTATATATGCGCTAATAATTATTTTGTATTATGCATTTAAATATGAATGTCTGTTATTAAATAATGTGTATTATGCGTGTTATTAATGTATGAATGTCATGTCTTTTGATATGAAAGTGTGTTAATATTATTTCAAAATGTGTTTATGTGTGCTATTAATTAATGTGTTATGTGTGTCATTACATTGCTAAGGTGTATTACGTGTTTTAAGTGTGTTATTAATTAATGTGTGTATGTGTTTTAGTATAAATGTGTGATAACATTATTATGTTTGTGTTAATAGTATGTATTCATATGTATATATGTGCTATTAATTAATGTGTATTATGCATTTAATATGAATGTGTGTTAAGTGTGTTATGGAGAGGATGTGTGATAATATTGTTATGTTTGTGTTAATGTTATGTATTGATATGTGTATGTGTGCTATTAATTAATGTGTATTATGTGTTGTCTAAAGGTTACAAAGTTGAAATTTAAATATTGTAATTTATTGCATGTAAAATGTTTTTCTTTATTGATACACACTTTGCCTTTCTCAAATACCTGTGGATATTCATGGTTTAATATAGAGTTAAAGATGTGTTTATGCTGATGAATAAAGTAATTAGATTGTTTATTAAAACTTAAAAAACTTAATATTTTGTTCATTTAAGTTTTAATTAATGCTTGAATACTTTAATAGTTTAATGCTTTTATGATATCCCTCATGTGTGTATGGATATTCATGCTTTGATGTGGAGAAAAAGATGTGTCAAATATTTTCTCGACATAGTCTCATTGTGTCTCTCTCATGTACGCATAAATATTGTAATACTTTGGTGTGCTTAGGTCATGAAAATATTCAATTACTTTTTAAAAATGTTCTCTGTGTGTGTGTGTGTGTGTGTGTGTGTGTGTGTGTGTGTGTGTGTGTGTGATCTCTTAATACTTTGTGTAACCATGGCAATATGGAGCACGCTGAAACATCTGATGCAAGAAACAATGTCCATGTACTAGACATTGTTTCGTGTACTCCCAATGCACGAATGAATGTGAGTAAAGTCAAAGACATGGCTAGGAGGAAGTTAGTACGGCGTGCCCTCAAACATGTCAAAGGACACAACACTTTCATCGTATCCCTAAAGCTCATGCATCGGTTGGATGCAATTGAGAAGCAAATCAAGAGTTTAAACAAATGTCAAAGAGCTTTGAACTCCTTCAATCAAAACTTTGGTGATCGCCTTCAAAGGATTGAAAAAATCCTGGCAGAAAAATATGAAGGAGGCTTGGCTGATGGGATAATTTTGTAAGACGAGATAGACGAAATAAAGAGCTACATAGGAGAAATCTATGAGTTGGTTCACAAGCACTTGCCATGGTGTGCTTTGGAAGACCATGCAGAAAAGCTGCGAGACCTTGCTAAGAGCAATAATCGTATAGAGGATGGAGTGTGTGAATTGCTGGCTCAAAAGAATGCAAGCGTGCTTGCACCTGAGAGCATTTGCCTTGATGTGCAAGTCACATCTCTAAAAGTTTGCCTCAATAGGTTCTCTACAATGTTGAACCAAATGAATCGTTGCATGAATTCATCATCCAATGCATAGTTCTCTTAGCATATCTAAGGATTTCAATAACTTTTTGTCAGATCCTCCGATAGATATGTCATTCTATTGTTGGGTTTGAGAATTTTCATGTGATTTGGACTTTTGTATCCCCCATGATAATGACATAATATGCTCTTTCAATTTATATTCTTGCATATGTAAGATTATATTGTTGCTTATGTGATGTTATAATCTTCAAATTTTATATTAAAATAGTGTTTAGAACAAATTTATCTTGAGGTATATCTTTACCAAAGTCTTCCCTAAGAGATAGGAAGAAATTTTAGTACGCCTAGGTCATAAAAGTATGCAATTACTTTTTAAAAATTCTCTCTCTCTCTCTCTCTCTCTCTCTCTCTCTCTCTCTCTCTCTCTCTCTCTCTCTCTCTCTCTCTCTCTCTCTCTCTCTCTCTCTCTCTCTAAAAATATGTTGTATAACGATGACCATATGGAGTGTGCTGAAACATGTGATGCAAGAAACAATGTTCCTGTACCAGACATTGTTTCATGCGTTCTCAACGCACGGATGAATGCCCGTAAAATCTAAGACATGCCAAGGACGAAGTCAGTTTGATGTGCCCTCAAACATGTCAAATGACACAGCAATTGTGTTGTATCCCTAAAGCTCATGCATCAGTTGGATACAATTAAGAAGCAAATGAAGAGTTTAATCAAACTTCAAAGAGCTTCAATCTCCTTTTGCCAGAACTTTGGTGTGAATCGTCATATGAGTTCATCGTTCAATGCATAGTTCTCTTAACATATCTAATTCCTTCAAGAATTTTTGGACAAATCCTCCAATAGATATGTCATTCTATTGCTGGGTTTGAGAAATTTCATGTGATTTGGACTTATATATCCCTCATGACAATGATGTAATATGCTATTTCAATTTATATTCTTGCCTATGTGAGATTACATTGTTCCCTATGTGAAATTATAATCTTTATCATAGTATAGACTATAATAACGTTTCAAAAAACTTCGCATTTGTAAATACTAATATCAAAGTACATTTTTCTTTTTATCTCAGGTTTTTCTCGACAATGGTACTTCCAAAACATTCTGTGCCTAGAGATTGTGTATTACGTGCACGTAGGGAAATGCTCAAAATTACTAGACATAAACATAGGCACGTTGCAAGAGTTAGGACTGAATTACATGTTTGTGACCTTGCAAGAGATATGCATGAACAACATCATGCAAATGGAAACAATATGGATGTTCAAATCCCAAATCAGCTATATCAAACCAATCAATTTCGCGTTGTATCTTGCTCTGCTGCTCATGATTTGGTATCCTTTCACGTTCAGATGTCTACCACAACTCGACAATACAAACCTAATGGTGGCTTGAGAGTGCGTAGGCAAATGCTTAATGTTACGAGAGCTGAATGTAGGCACATGGCAAGAGTTAGAACAGAATTACAACAACTGAATTATGCTACCATAGATAGAGATAGATACAGTGGCATCCAAGCTACAAGTGTCCAAATGCCAATTGCACCATTGTTGCCATTGGAAGTTCAACCACCTCCTATTCGTCAAGAAGACAATGCAACTATCCACAATATACATGTTGAGATGTTGGATAACCATGAATTGCTACCCTTCGGAGTGGGGGTACGTAGCACAAGTCGACAAAGAAATGGAAACACAAATAATCCAGATGGTGGATTAAGAAATTGTAGGCAAATGCTTGATGCTACTAGAGCTGAATGTAGACACAGGGCAAGAGCAAGAATGTAATTACAACAATTGCATCGCACTACAATAAATACAATTGATGTAAGTGCTCAAATGCCTAGTGCACCATTACTGTCCTTAGATGTTCAATTGCCTCGCATTATTCAAGAAGAAAATGAAGCTATCCATAATGCAGGTGCAAGTACTGAGATGGTACATGACCAGTACAGGATTCAAGCTCCTATATTTCTACCTCAAAATAGTGGATTTTGTTCAATTCTCCATGACATGCCACCTAATTTGGATATTCATCCATTAGCAACAATTTTGCTCTTCCAAAAACCAAATTTGCATGCAATTGGTACCCTTTGCAAGGTTTGTCACCATTGCATGGCTAAGTTGTGGCACGATGAAACTAAAACAATGCGTTCAACTTCGATTGGAAAGCATTACTGTAGAGAAGGGAAAGTAATTTTACCACCTCTATAGTAGCCACCACAACCTCTATGTAATTTGCTTGATGGTACATATCCACAAAGTAGAGAGTTCAAAATAAATATACATGCTTATAATAGCGCATTGGCTTTTGTTTCAATGGGTGCAAAAATTGATGAGCTTTTGCCTCAAAATGGAAATGGTTATACTTTTCTAGTTCATGGATCAATATATCACCAAATAGGTTCCCTATTGCCAAGTGAGGATGGACAATAAATACCAAAGTTTGCACAACTTTATATTTATGACACTAATCATGAGTTATTGAATCGCATGGGGGTTTTACCTGGGCTTTTGCCATACTTACTACAAGAGCTTCAACAAATGGTGCATGATCACAATGCTTACGCATAGGCCTTTATAGCAGTTGGTGCAAGCTTGCAACGCAATCCATCAGTAGAAATAAGAATGTCCATTTTTCAAAATCAATCCACTTCTAGACAATATTTAGTTCCCACTGCAAGTGAGGTTGTTGCGATCATGCCTGGACAAGGTGATGATGATACACTTGATCATCGTAGCATTCAAGTTCTCACACGACAAGGCCATTTGATTTATATTTCTAACTTACACAAGGTATATATGCCACTATTATATGTTCTTCTTTTTCCAAATGGAGAGGACGAATGGCATACTAAAGTTCCATATGCATTTATGGATGCTCATATTAATGCCAATAATCTTGCAAATAAAGATTGTGTCACTCATATGCAATATTACACTTTTCGACTTCAGATTCAAGATGATACTAATGCATGTATTACACTTTTCGACTTCAGATTCGAGATGATACTAATGCATGTCTTTTGTGTGGTGGTCGCTTGCTACAACAATACATTGTTGATGCTTATTGTAGCATTGAACAATGTAGATTGGCTTGGTGTCTTCGTAATCAAGCAACATTGCGAGTTGAAATGTATAGGGCATTGGCTAATATGGTCAATGGTTCAGATATAGTTGATACTAATATCGATGGGATTGGTGTAGGCAGGAGAATAGTATTGCCATCTAGCTTTACAGGTGGACCAAGATTCATGTACCAATTATATCAAGATGCTATGGCAATTGTGCATAGCAAAGGGAAACTTGATTTGTTTATCACCATGACATGCAATCCTAAGTGGTCTGAAATTACAGATGCTTTGTTGCTTGGGCAAACTACACATGATCGACCAGATTTAACTGCTAGAGTTTTTCATTTGAAACACAAGGACATGATGCAATCGATAGTTAAAAAGGAGTTGTTTGGTAAAGTTGCTGGATATGTGTCCGTCATAGAATTCCAAAAGAGAGGCTTGCCTCATTCACATACGCTCTTGATATTAGAACCATGCTTTAAGCCACTAGAAGCATGTCATTATGATAGACTGATGTGTGTTGAGCTACCTGATAAGGAAAGGTTTTCGGATTTGTATCGAATTATTACTAAATGTAACATACATGGTCCGTGTGGTGAGTTCAATCCAAAAAGTGCTTGCATGGTGGACGGAAAGTGTATAAAGGATTATCCAAAAAAGTTTATACATACAACTACAGTTGATAAAACTGGTTATCCTTTATATAGACGCCAAGAGGATGGAAGGACTCATAATGCTAATGGTAATCTCTTGGATAACCGATGGATAGTGCCTTATAATCCTTATTTGTGTTCCAAGTATAGTGCTCACATAAATGTTGAGGTTTGCTCGACAATTGCAGCTATCAAATATTTGTATAAATATATATATAAGGGCCATGATCGAGCAACCATTCGATTTACAAGTACGCGTGGTTCCAAATCCAATGATATTGACACAGAAATATCAATGCACAAAATATTGATGAGATTGAGAGGTACTTAGATGCACGATATATTTCAGCTTCTGAAGCATGTTGGCGAATATTTGAATTCAAACTTCATGATGAGAAACCCGATATTCAATGATTGCAAATATATTTACGTGGAGAGAATATTGTTTCCTTTCATGACTCTGATAACATTTGTGATATGGTGCAAAATGAAAATGCTCAAAAAACAACTCTCACAGAATGGTTCACATGCAATCGTTTTGCACCCTGATGCTAACACAGTTCTCTATCACAAGACTTTCCAATGTTTTGGGTTTGGAATGCACACAAAAAAATGTGGACAAAGAGAAAGCAAGGAAACACATATGGTCGAATATACTTTGTTTCACCTACGTGTGGAGAAAAATACTATTTGCGCCTACTATTCACTGTATGCAAGGGGTGCACATCCTTTGAGGCATTGCGTACGGTTGATAATGTGGTATATTCAACTTTTAAGGAGGCTTGCATTGCAAAAGGAATGTTAGAAATAGATGATGAATGGAAAATGTGTTTGCGTGAAGCTGCATTGATGCAAACTGATGCTCAATTAAGAAAATTTTTTGCATCCATCTTGGTATTTTGTTCGCCTGCCCGACCCGGGGCTCTATGGGAAGAGTTCTTAGTTCTGCTGTGACAGAGGATATAAAACATAGACTCTCCTTGCAAAATAGGCGAAATGTTGATATGCCAGATGAGGCCAATAATCATGCGTTGATGCATATTCAAAAACTTTTAGATCAACATGGACGCAATTTGGCAGAGTATCATGGATTGCCTGAGGTGACAATGCAAGAGTACACAAATCCTTTGATCCTTGATGAACAACTATATGATAAGGTAGAACAAGAGAATACCTTCTTAACAATGCAAGCTATGTTGAAATGATGGACAAAGAAATTGTTTTATGGCAATAATGAATGCTATTGATAGTGGTTTGGGTAAACCATTTTTCTTAGATGGCCCAGGCGGTTCTGAAAAAACATTCCTATACAAATGTTTGCTTGCAAAGCTTCGCAGTCAATGTCGCATTGCCATAGCTACAGCATCCTCTAGTATTGCTGCATTGCTTTTGCCACATGGTCGTACTGCCCATTCAAAGTTCAAAATTCCATTGCAAGTAGATAATAATTCTACATGCAATATACCTATTCAAAGTCATCTTGCAGCACTATTAAAAGAGGCAACTCTTATTTTGTGGGATGAAGCTCCTATGTTACATCGTAATGCCTTTGAGGCACTGGACATAACTTTAAAGGATATAATGCAGTGTGATATGCCATTTGGTGGTAAAGTTATTCTACTAGGTGGAGATTTTAAGCAAATATTACCTGTTGTACCAAAGGGTACCCGTGAGGATATTGTCTGTGCTGCTATATGTTGTTCCAATTTGTGGCAATATTTCAATATTTTGAAACTTACACAGAATATGCAGGTCGCATCAGATCAGGATCACTTTGTTGCATGGTTGCAAGATATTGGAGATGGAAAAGATTTGACACATACTAATAATATATTGCAAATTCCACCTGCATTGTTGTTAAAGGGAGGATCGATGCAAGACTTGATCAATTTTGTCTATCGTGAAATGAATTGTGTAATTGATTAAACGTTCTTTAGTGAACATGCCATTCTTGCACCTCGAAACAATGATGTGGAAATGATAAACAATCATGCATTGCAGCTGATGCCGGGAGATGCTAAGCAATACTTCAGTGCTTATTCTGTGGATAGAACTGAGGAGAACTCCTTCCTCTATTATGTAGAATATCTAAATTCCCTTGACCTCGGTGGAGGTATTCCTCCTCATATCTTGCTGCTCAAAGTAAATGCTCCAATGATATTGCTCAGAAACTTGAATCCTTCTAAAGGTTTATGCAATGGTCTTAGGCTGGTATGCAAGGCTTTCAATAACAAGGTCATTGATACAGAGATAATTACAGGGACCAATATTGGTGACAGAGTTTTTATCCCGAGGATAACTTTCATCCCAACTACACTGCAACTTCCTTTCTCAATGAAACGCTTGTAATTCCCAATCCGTTTGGCGTTTGCAATGATAATCAACAAATCTCAAGGCCAAACATTATCATGTTTGGGGATATATCTAAAAACCCTTGTCTTTACTTATGGTCAACTCTATGTTGCTTTCTCAAGAGTAAAGTCTCTGGACAGATTGAAAGTCTTGATTGATGAGAAAGAGGACATGGTAAATGGTACCATCAATATTGTATATAAAGAAGTTTTACAGAAAGTATTGTAACCTCTATTTTTTTAAAAGTGTAATCTTTGTTCTCTCATATTATATTTGCATAATATTTTTATTTCAATACAATCAAAGGCTTTTTTTCTTCTTTCGTCACATATCTATAAAATGTAGTGTTGGACTTTCTTATGCTCTTTTTCAGTATTAAGTTCTTCGTCGATGAAAAGCAAGTTTGACTTATTTTCTCTGATTTAATACTTTAATGTTTTAATCATATCTCTCATGTATGGATAGATATTCATGATTTTATGTAGAGTTAAACATATGTTTTTTTTACTATATGAGAACATAGTGTTTAAATTATTTCTACTATAAAAAGTTATTTGAACTTTCTATCATAAGTGTAATGTTTTTTTTCTCATATTATATTTGCATAATATTTTTGGTATAATATCATCAAATTTTATTTATTCTTTTTTAATCAGATATTTTCAGGAAATGAACTATTTTACTGTCTCTTGTTCTTTTTAAGTATTAAGATCTTCAAAGAAAAGTAAGTTTAACTTTTTTTCCTTTAACAAAAAATGAAATGTTTTAATCTCTCATGCTCTTTTGAAATATTATATTCCTTGAATAAAACCATGTTTGAATTATTTTCTATGAAATTTTATTTGCATTTAT
Source organism: Lygodium microphyllum (assembly GCF_053477565.2). Taxonomy (NCBI): domain Eukaryota; kingdom Viridiplantae; phylum Streptophyta; class Polypodiopsida; order Schizaeales; family Lygodiaceae; genus Lygodium; species Lygodium microphyllum. The sequence goes on along the minus strand of NC_141147.1, from coordinate 130,940,458 downwards.
AAAAAAGTAAGTTTTGAGAAATTATCATGTATAAAGTTCTTTTATACAATATGCATTACAAACTCTTTTTCTCTTCTAAATTGGTCTTCTAATTTTAATATTGTAAAGTTATTTTTTTTCTTTTTAAAAATTTGATCAATATTACTAATTTTTATGTTTTCTAAATTTTATTAATAGATGGCCCAAACAGTGTTCGAATATTATCGTGCCTCTTCTTATCAAATGAGACTTCAAGAAGCATTGCGAACTATTGCTACGGATGATATTATCCATAGAACTTTGGCTACAGTAATCGAAAGATTACCCAATGATGGATTTACTAATGGAAACACTCCTTTATATGTAGAAATTTTATATTTTGGATGGATCCAATGCTACTATGTTGGACAAATAGATGTTGAGTACATTATATCTCGGTCCCACACTAGACACATATCGAATGACTGGAGTAAATGGGAGTTTCAAGATTTATCATGTTTTGTAACTTTGCATCAGTTTCATCCAAATTCCGCCGACTGCTCTACTAATGTTAGAGCCAATCATATCACGTCCCCAGGTAATACTTACTCAGCATTTTCATAAATGTTTTGCTTTATAAATTTAATATTGTTATTTCTAAAGTCTTTTTTTTAAATTTTTAGATGTTGCAGCACAATCTGGGGCGGGGCGCGTCACAACTTCGCCACACATGTTCCCCATGCTAGATCCACTGTCGATAATTCATCTAAGAAGAGAAAACTTTCTTTTCGATAGTTGATTTTCGACAATACAACTATCTTTTTGAAAACATTATATACTTTCTTTTCCATTTATATGTTGTTACAGTTGGAATTCCTTCAATGATATTTAAAAATCACTTTTGCTTCAATTATCTTTTCCAATTATTATGGTTGAGATAATCAATGTTATTGTATTGAATTGTTAGATTTGATAATAAAATTTAAAAATTGCAAGACTATTTGATTCATTACTAAGTGAAAAAATGTGTGAATAAATTAAAACATTGGTGCTTCACATCTCGACGCGAAACGCTGGGCTGAATCTAAGCACGGAGGGGCCACTTCTACCTCTTCAAAGATTCTTCACCTTCTTTCAAAAGTGAGAGGTGACGAAGCTCTAAAAGTCAAGGCTCTAAGCGGTCATCTATACTATTAGTTAAGGAAAGGTGAGAGGTGGGTGCCATGTGGCAGCTCACCACCTCCCCCGCAAAAAACAAAGAGAACGCGGGGCCGGCCTAGGCGCGGAGCGCCTAGTTGGGTTGGTATGGAAGCCGTTAAATGAGGGCTCACAAGGTTCTTTCTTCTAAGGAATTAAATGACGGGATTCGGGAACAAGGATTCATGATTCATAGAATGTATTAACTAAGGAGGCTGGGTATGATTCGATCTTAAATAAAGTACACGAGCTTCCAAATTGAATGGCATGCACGGAATTCCGTTCCGGATTCCGCATAAATTTACGCCGAGGAATTTCTAAATTCTCGTAGTTGGACTCGCCGTACTCTCTCTCATCATGCTGCTCTCGTCTTCTCTCTCCCCAGCCCCTGCCTCTCTCCGTCTTCCGCCCCACCCTTCCATGCGGTCTCTCTGCGCCCGCCAAGTGGCCATGTAAATATACACTTTTAACCACGCACATAAATCTATTTGCAAAGAGAAAATAGCGGCATCCAATCACGGAGCGCCACGGCTTGACGGCGGCGTGTCTCTTCATGACACGTACGCGAATATGGAGAGAGCAGGGGTGGCATGGCAAAGGTATTTGATAAATAAATAAATAGTAAAATAATAATAATTTGCCTCTGATTCGGTTATTGCGTTGTATATTTGGAATATATATATCGGGACAAGAACTAGCGGAATCCGACGTGGACCTGCCAGCTGGCACGTTGGCGAACCCCCTCCTCCGCACCCTTGTTGGCGTTCTTCTTCATCTCCTTACAATCCCGTCTCTTGTGTTCACTGCCTACCTCTGGCCACATTTGTTGGGGGGGACTAGAGACAGAGAGAGAGCGGCCAGCCATAGTTCTCACCCTTGGAACTGTATCACCTTGTCGATTGACTCAGAGCATCATTTTGATACCCCCTAGCCTTCCATGCAAGGGTCCCTTCAAGGCATACATACGTACATACATAGATGGTACTGATCCGTCATCTAGCATAGGCTCCCAGTCACCATAGCTAGTTACAGCACTAGCAGCTGACCCCGTGACACATTCCCCGCGCGCCCCCCCCCCCCCCCCCCCCCCCCCCCCCCCCCAGTAGCCATGGCAGACAAAGAAGCAGCCCCCAGCAGTACCAGGCCCAAGCGTGTCCCCCTCAGGTCCCTGGCGCGCATCGCCTCCGTCGCCGCTGGCGTTCAGTTTGGCTGGGCGCTCCAGCTGTCTCTGCTTACACCTTACGTGCAGGAGCTTGGCATCTCCCACACATGGGCCAGCTACATCTGGCTCTGTGGCCCCATCTCTGGCATGGTGGTGCAGCCCTTGATAGGCTATTCCAGCGATCACTGCCAAAGCAAGTGGGGGAGGAGGCGCCCTTTCATTCTGATAGGGGCTTTGATGGTGGTGGTGGCTGTGCTTCTCATCAGCTTTGCTGCTGATTTGGGCTATGTCATGGGGGACTCACTCACATCCCGACCCAGAGCCATCGTCGTGTTCGTGCTCGGGTTTTGGATTCTCGACCTCGCCAACAACACCCTCCAAGGCCCATGCAGAGCATTGTTAGCTGATTTTACAGGTACCACAGCAATATCATATCATTTGGTCTTTCTGTCAAGCTGAATGTGAAATTTCTACCTCGATGGACCCTAACTCCCCATTGGATTGTGGAGTGTTTAATGATGCATTTATATTACATATATTCAGATTCTACTCTGTGGTGTTGAACAGGAATAGTGATGACTGAGGTATTTCCCTTTCAAAAATCATTGGCACTTGGTGTTAATTGTAGGCATGTATGCAGAGTTGCCCAAAATGGTGTCGTTTAATTCCTGTTATTTTCTTCTAGTTTGCATGTAGTCATAGCTGCTTGAATAAACCTTTTAATGATGATTGGCTGTCCAGTACCGTTCCAAATTGCTAGAATAGTTGTGAAAATGCAGGGCGATCGTAGTACTTAAAGTCGGATGGCACCGATGATTAACATGTGGTTCTAATTTGGCTTGTGGAGGATTCTATATTCAATTCATGTCACCTGATCTTGTATTAATTATTAGCAGTATAGATCATCTTCCTACATCTGAGCTGGGCTGGCATGTCATCTTAACACCATACTCCACCATCCAGTGGATGCATTTCTTCCAGATTGTATTGGTTCTAGTTTTGTTTGATCGTTTTTTTCAAATTGTGCAGGAAAGAATCAGAGGCGGACGAGGAGGGCAAACTCCTTTTTCTCTTTCTTCATGGCAGTAGGCAACGTCCTGGGTTTTGCAGCTGGTTCAGTGAGCAGCTGGTATAGCATTTTCCCGTTCACAGAAACAGCTGCATGTGGCGTGAGCTGTGCCAATCTCAAATCCGCATTCCTTATTGATGTGGTGATCTTGTTTATCACTGTAGTTATCAGTGTAACAGCTGCTCCTGAGATACCCTGGTCCCCTACTCCAACTGCATCAACTGCACCTACACCTGAAACTCCTCTGTTGGCTCATCAAGTTGCAGGATGCAATGGTGGTAATTTGGATGATAAGCAAGCTGGAGACAAGGATGATGAGGACGATATAGATGAACCAGAAGAGGAAGTAAGGGAAGCATTCTTCTGGGAGCTTATTGGCGCATTTAAAGAACTTCCGCGCACAATGTGGTATGTGTTGATTGTGACCGCATTGACATGGATAGCTTGGTTCCCCTTCACACTGTTCGATACGGATTGGATGGGTAGGGATGTGTATGGTGGGGAACCGACAACTGGTGAAGAGACCAGTGCCTCTGTGCTATACAATAAAGGAGTGAGGATGGGATCATTTGGGCTGATGTTACAATCGCTCGTTTTGGGGCTGTTCTCCCTAGCAATTGAGTATCTATGCAGAAGGTTTGGCCCAAACTATGTGTGGGCGGGTGCCGATGTCATAATAACTGCTGCTTTTGCTGGTACTGCTGTTTTGACAAAACTGACTTCGCACCCTCCCAAAACAGGTGCCATAGCTGGGGCTCTGGTTATCTTTGCAGTTTTAGGGGCTCCGCTTGCAGTAAGTACTCATGCTTGCCTTTGTTTTGATGGCATTAGACATACTTCACGTGTAGCTCTTGACTCAGTCATCTTTAAATGTTTGAAATGTTAGTAAATCATCAACCAGAGTTGAGCAACCTAGTCTGATTGTCAGTATTTATGTTCATACAGGTTACATATAGTGTGCCTTATGCTCTAACTGCCACATTAACGTCCAACATGGGAGGTGGACAAGGTACAGAGCTTGGTCATCATTATTTCCTCATGTAAAATTTAAATGCAAAGATCCCTGATCTCCCGCTACAGCTCATTACAAACTTGATGAATCTGTCGGATTGCAGGTTTATCCATGGGAGTCTTGAACCTTGCTGTAGTCATTCCTCAGGTAAGACTTGAGCGGGTTGACAATTTGGGAATAATGTAATTCTTGAAAGCCAATGAACATCTGTTTGTTATCTCTAACCATAACTAGCCCTAGAGTAATCATGTAGATGTCCGTCCCATTTGATTGGTATTTGTGTGTTGACTGCATTTGATCAGTATGTGTGAGTGGGTTGTCTTATGCATTGGAAGGAGAAGGAACTGTGAATGTACATATGATGCAGTGCTTTGAAACTACCAATACACGATTAATTAACTTCAGTTGCCACTCAAAATTGGGCTATGGTTGATGACAGGCATGTTCTGCCATTTGATTTATGCTAACAGGTGATCATATCGGTAGGAAGTGGGCCATTCGACACGCTCTTTGGAGGTGGGAATATTCCAGCCTTTCTCCTTGGGGGTGCTTCAGCATTGTTTGGAGCAATTCTGGCAGTGTGGCTGCTACCTAGGCCTCCACCAGAGTTCAAAACCACTGGCATTCGCAGAACGCGGAGCTCACCCATTCCTTAAGCAAAGCTAGCTGCTGCTGCTGCTGCTGGCTCTCTCTCTCTCTCACCCATTCCTTAAGCAAAGCTAGCTGCTGCTGCTGCTGCTGGCTCTCTCTCTCTCTCTCTCTCAACCAATCAGATGTATACTAGATTTGTTGCATGAGTCTCTTCATTGTGATTGTTATTAGCACGGCTTTCTGTCCCAGCCGATCCCTTTGCAACCATATATATATATATCAGCTTGATGGCCTCCTCCTCTCCCTCTTATCAGATGTCTCTTTGTTTAATTTTCGAATAATAAGACACGCATTTATTTCTCCATACTCGCTTCGTGTTCCTTGACAAATGCAATAGATGTCCGTCCAATAGAAGAGGGGTTTCCGACAGGGGACTTGAGAATGGACATGAAAGGTTTAAACACACGTCATAAAATTTGGAAGCATCTTCCAAGTTCCCACGATGTTCATTGTTCACGATAAGTAGACTCGAGTCTAGGATGAAACTTGAAAGGGCCACGAAAGTTTTAAACACACGTCATAAAATTTCGAAGCATCTTCCCACGATGTTAAGGATAACTAGAGTCTAGGATGACCAAGTTAAAATTCGTGTTGTGTATATGGTAGCAATGAGAAGCGAACGCTCAGCACCCTCCCCCCTTGTTACAAACCTTCACGGGACTTCAAGTCACAACCTGTCATGAGGCACAAAAAGGCACAGCCGAATGGCACACAAACTATATGCCGAAAGATATAACATTGAGGCACATCTCAAGATTATATACTCGTGATGTTACACATGTGAGGGTTCACCACTGAGTATAGGGAATCACATGTAGAGTGGAGACCAAGCAGAGCTCAGAGTCACTACTACCTTCTATGTAGGTGTTTCTAGCTCCAATGCCATGGTATAACTACAAAGGCCATACCCTTGCACTCACCCCTGCTTAATGGATTGTAGTCCTCAGCAATCTAAGGGTGGTTTCTTAACTCATTCCGCGGTCTTAACACAGCTTATGCTATCAAGTTGATCAGTTTTTTCCAGTCTATGACTCCACTCTTTAGCAGGGTCTTAACACAGCCTTTTCTATCAAGCTAGTTAGTGTTTTTGCATTCCAATCCACCCTTGACTCAATTACATTTGAGGAGTGGAGGCTTCATAGTCCTAACTTGAGGTGGCTTGACACTTATGGTTTTGCATACCAAGCTTTGTAGGCACGATCCCAAGTTGTCACGCTATTGGGGTCAAGGCATGATGGTGTGGTTGTAGACATTGCAAGTTTGAAAGAATCCCTCATAAATTTTCTACCTCCCCTTTCATGTGACATTTAGTAGAAAATATTTACTACGCAATATTTTTGTATCTTTGTCTCCATATCTAAAGCATTCTAATTTTCAACATAACCTTAAATACCTAAAGTTATTTCCTTGGTAGTTACAAAAGATTTGTAGTGCAGATCATGAAATGCTCAAGGGTAAGAACATTTAATTATCTTTTCTCATGCCATGCCTCCACATAGTTGTATGTTACACCCTCAAATTCTCCCATGCTTTCTCTTGCCCAAATCTAGTGGCCAAATCACATAAGGTTGAAGTTACTATGGAAGGGAGATCATAGATGCATGTGTTGTATGGCCACAATATGTGCCTTTAAGCCACATTCTTTTACACCCATTCTTATATCCATGTCAAATCTCATGTGCATACATAGTACTATGGCTCCCATTAGTTTAAATCCAAAATTAAGCAATTGTCACACATTGTCAAGTCTTACATAAGTACTCTCTCTCTCTCTCTCTCTCTCTCTCTCTCTCTCTCTCTCTCTAAATGAACACACACACACACACACACACAAACCCCCTAATAACCATAGGTATGTCTATACACATGCATGCATAATATATAAATTCATCCTTGTACATACATGCATGCATAAAACATAAATCCTTATACATACATGCACCTTGCCAATGGTCTCATTCCCTATCAATTTTTGGTGGATTTGGGTTATCACATATAAAATATTTTGACACCAACCTAGAGAAGGATCTACATGCTTTATCTAATAAACACTTTCTTAGTCTTCTTTGAGATCAGTGTAGATCATATTAGGCATTAGTAAGATGGACAAAGTATTGTAAGCATTGAGAAAAGGTACGAAAATGTTTGAATGAGATTTCTAAACTTGATGCAAATGTTTTTTACTCAATATTTATGACATTATGTTTATCTTAAAAAATGCATGAACAATTAGATCAATTAACGAATTGATTAGGAAAATGAATAGTTTTCCATGAATCATAATGCATAAAGCTACATTAGCATTACACTCCTTGCATTGCTTGGTCCAAACTGGAAGGTGTTTTGGAATGTAATTGTCACATGTGCTCTTTCTTACACTTTGTCTGCATAATGGTCCACTTTCTCAACCTCCTCCCATAACTAGGCCGAGATCAATTTTTTCTCGAACACTTTGATCCCAAGGAATCCATGACTTCTATAGATTTAGGAATCAAAAGCATGAATCGAACCTCCATGAGACTTTCACATATATGTGTGTGTGTGTGTGTGTGTGTGTGTGTGTGAAATTAGTAAAAGAAAAGGTTGGGAGTTGTTTTAGATAATAGAGAGAGCTGTAGCCAATAAAAACTAAAGCTCTCAGTCTATTCATATATATATATATATATATATATATATATATATATATATATAGAGAGAGAGAGAGAGAGAGAGAGAGAGAGAGAGAGAGAGAGAGAGAGAGAGAGAGAGAGCACTAGCCCTACATGCTACGACACCTGGACTATGATAGATTAAGCCTATAGATCAAATTAATCATACTCACCTAGGTGCTAAATGATGCCCAAAGTGCCTTGCAACTACTCTTGATAGTCCAGAATATTGATGTGACTCCCAATAGGCCAACAATAAGGACATGACTCCTAAGGCAGCCTCGTACTTTCTACATGTCACTTTTTCCACATTCTCAAAGGGGAATGATAGCATGTTAGGTTCCCCCAACCATTCCCTCATTCCCATGGGTCTTTTTGGGTGTGGAATGTGTTCTCACATTCCCAAGGGGGTGGAATGATGTTAGAAATTTCTTTAGAGAAATTGCATCAGGAGGTGGATGTTGAGTTTAGCTCAATAAATGAAGGGTTTGAGTGCAGTAAGGAAGCTAACATTAAGGTTAGTAGTATTAAGGGAAGATTGAGACAAGGGTTTGAACATCTTAAAAAATGACAATTTTAAAGGCTTGAGAAGTGAAAAGGTTGATGATAAGGTTGAATACTCTGAGTTGTGGTGAAATTCTTGGATAGAATGCACTATTCAATGGGCAAATTTCTATGGATCTTTACCAATTCCACGACAAACCATCCCATCCCACAAAACTTTGTTCTCAAAGCTTGAGATAGTAGGAAGAATGATAAAGTAAAATGGTTTAAGGATAGCTTTGGCAAAATATAAGTCTCCATGCTGAAGTAGATCCCCTTCAATCTATGTAGCTCAAATAAGATGATTAATGAACACTGTAAACTATAAAAAACAAGGCTGATTGCAGCAGATTGACAATACCTTTCTAGAGAAATCTTCATCTGAATGATGTCTTGAATCAAAGTACACAAGAGTAGGTACTTTCTCCATGCATAAAAATTCAAGTTTGATTGAGTTAGGCCAATTTAATTTATCATAGTACATCAATACAACAAGTTGTCTATTGACATAAAATTATCAAAACTGCACTCTTGTGAAGGACCTTTGACTTCTTTGGAAGGACGGTTGTAGAGAAACCATAAGCAATATAAAATCTATAGTAAAACATGATATGACCATCATTGTCCACTAGGGTCAAGTGGATAACCCATGAAATAGTAATCATACTCATACCATGCATTGTCATTTGTCACATAAGCATTCATGCCAATGGCACCATCCGGATCAAATGGGTATAAAGAGTCATTCCTAACCATGATCCCCCATATCAAAAGGAAAAGCAATGCCATCATTGTCATATGCATTCACATGATATACATCTAAACCATATGTATCATCTGCATCCAAAACACAACACCCAACCACTTGGTCTAAGATCAGATACCCCACCGCTATAGATGTATACAACCATAAATATTGAGATCCATGAATGGCCAATTTTAGTAATTAGCTCCTCTAAAATGATTGCCCCAAACTTGGAAGATGTAAGTAAACATCTTTTCCACTTGTGGCCAAAAGGGCATAAAGTCTTGATGACATATTCTTGAATGTCAACTATAGAAGACCAATTTATCAAGATTTGGAGTTATTCTTGAAACTATATTAACATTCCCATCAAAGTAGTTGCAAGAGTTAAAACAAACTACCTACTTTGTGCTAAACATTTTTCTCCCTTCAAATAGATCATTTCTACTTTGGCTAGGGCCCTAGGCTGAGCAGAGTTATTATTGGCCTTGAAGAGCCTATTGTAAGCTATTGGCATCCTAAGAGAGAAAATAAGGGAGGATATTGTCGAGTATGAGTAGATCCCCAATGAGGAGTTGGAGGCCACTATCCATAGGCTACATGAGACATTCAGGACTATACACCCAAAGGAGGGCTCATCACAAGATCCACTTTGCAAAATTTTCAATCTTAATTTATGTAGAAAATATATTCTTTGTATGTATGTGCATAAAAGTATCCAACTTCCTAGATCATAACTTATGGATCTAACATAACTCTTCTTTCGAAGCCTGGTAGCATGACACAACAAGTTCATTCGACTAAGCAATGCCATGTAGTAGGATACTAGTACACCATAGGACTTCATCTACAGCTAATTGGATATATAATGTTCTTAATTTTTTTTTTCTAATTATCTTTTTGTTTATACATGCATATACTAAGCAATCCCTACAACAACGAGGCAATGATCACATGTGGATCTATGACCTTGACACCCTTAGTAAGGCCTTCTAATGAGCTTGAGCCACAATTCAACACCTCTGTCATCTCATATGGAGTCAGGTGTGACATCGATGTAGATGGATAAATCTTTTCCCTCGCAGGTGGATGGATCTTTCATCAACACATGGGACATCTAGTAGAGCTTTACTTTCCCCGAGTCCACATACAATGGTAGTACATACCACCCTCTCTTTTATTCGTTTAAAATAGTATCACCTTATTCTAATATATCTTCTTGCAATGCGGAGACTAGCTAGAGCTCGACAACAAGTTTGTGATTGCCAGTTGGAGTGAGAGTTTGGAGTGGGATGGAGCCATAGGAGAGTGCTAAGCGAGATGGCACAACAAGTATGCCATTGATGAAACAATGCAAAGTTAGTGTCTCTTGCTACATGAGAGAGAGAGAGAGAGAGAGAGAGAGAGAGAGAGAGAGAGAGAGAGAGAGAGAGAGAGAGAGAGAGAGAGAGAGGGGCTATGACAATTAAGGATGCATTAGGGTTGTCTTTATCAATATTCCAAAGAAAATTTAAGATTATCTATTTTCACGTCTAATGCTTGAATAAGAAATAAGGACTTGATAGCAAACTACAATAGCTTGCTATCCCTTCAACTCATGATGAAATGATATCCAAGACAATTTATTGTAGATAGAATGTCCTAATATTTATGATATTGAAGAACCAAGGTCTTGAAAGTTATAAATATATGAAACAACCTTGAGTGTTATAAAGACACAAAACAATTAAATAGAAATGATTATAGGCATATAATAAACTATTTTTAAAAAGTTAAAAAACTATCTATAGAGATGCATACTTGAATAAAATAAGACACCATGAGAGAGAAAAACCATCTTGATTTTAGTCCACAAGTGGATGTGCTCTTTTAGTCCTACTCAATCCATAGTTCACTAATAGTTCATCACTGCCACATAATGATGTAATAACATTTATAGTAATATACCTTGGAACATCTTTGCTCATGTATCTTGGTTCATGGCCATTCTTGCATTCCAAAAATGTACAATTGATTATTGCGCTCCTTCCTCATCAACTACTATTTATCATACCTACTATCTTTCCTTGTGTATATGGCCTACCATTTACATAGAGTCTCTTGTCCTCTGTGTGAGTAATGACTCTATCTAAAAGAGATGCTACATCGAGACACAAACCATAAGTGCTCAGGCTACAGATGTAGCATGTTAATTGATGTTGATGATCCCACACACAAGGGTCACCTATGAATGTGGTGGAGCTTAGAGATCCTCAGCAATGAATAGGCCATGTCCTTCACCTAGAATTTTAGAAGGAGCTATCATGTAACAAGCTCCCCAAAAGATAAAAACCTCTCCATCTCTAAGAAGCTCTCATCCTCCCCATCCTCCATAGTGTCTGTGATTATATGTCTATACTAGAGATCGTGGATGATCAGGCAATACATAATAGCATGAGTCTCACTCTCAAGGATGGAGAAAAAGGCTATTGCAAGACATCTATTTGTAGTTTTTTGATTGCTTGACCATGTCATTTGCAAGAATGACAAGCATCTTGACCATAGATGGCATCCTCATCATCAACTAGAGATGCATATCCTTGCATGTGAAATGTATAATTGTATTATTGACATACCCAACTATAAAAATCCAACACAATAAAGATAAGATTAGAGAACACTAACCATAGGACCTCCATGGCTATAATGCAAAGGTGATGGTGTACAAGCAGAATCCTAATATGTACAAACAAAGAGGTTAAGCTTTAATAATTTGCTTGAGATTACATTTAAAGCACTTTTTATGCTCTCACTACTAGCATTAATAGAAAGTAAAAATGTGACTGATAAACTAATATACTACATTATTTCTTCTTGTATGAATATAAAGAGGAAGTATGCCATGGTCCTTGGAAAACAATAGACCTACTGGATTCCATGAGCAGTCATGAACCTTCTTTCGGTGAGAGATGTGGCTATGAGTGACATTTCTGTAGTAGAGAGGTTAAGCTTCAATAATTTGTGTAAGATTACTTTTAAAGCACTTTTGATGCTCTCACTACTAGCATTAATAGAATGTACAAGTGTGATTAATAAACTAATATACTAAATTATTTCTTCTTATATGAATATAAAGAGGAAGTATTCCATGGTCCGTGGAAACAACAAACCTATTGGATTCCATGAGGAGTCATGGACCTTCTTTCGGTGAGAGATGTGGCTATGAGTGACATTTCCGTACCAAAGAGTTTGCTTTTTGTTATGGCAATAAGTTACTTTGCAATCTAATTCTCATATCAAATTACAATTATATATATTTACATCTAATGTAACTTTCATGTCTTTTTTATTTCACCTGAATTGATTTAGGAGACAACACAATCTAGGGTGGTGAGCAATCACATATCCTACTTGGGTTGCATGGGGAGACATAGATTCTAGTCACTTTTGTAACTATGTGCTTATAAGTTCTCATAGTATAGAGATATTAGCTATAGAATGGACAAATTAACAAATAAATATAACATTGGATCTATTCTTGTATAGCTCAAAGCCTATGGTGGTGCTCCCACTGTAGCAAAGATCTTGATGGAAACATATCAGGGATACAGAACCTTGAAGAAAATACTTCCACCAACATGCCCTTTTGTGAGTATTGTTTGTAATATTTAGATATATTTTCAAGCTAAAATAAATTTTAATTACTTTTTGATTGTTCACTAATCTAACTTCACTCTTATTATTGCAATAGATGCACAATGAGAGAGATCTCGAGGTGGTCACCAGAGAGGAGAAGCAAGGTAGGCGGATAGATGAGGAGCAAGCTTGCGCTGCATCCTCATAGTAGCCACCTCCTAGTGGTTGCACATGACATGATGATGATGGTGCTAATAAGGACAATCGCAATGATGGCAACAACTAGCCTTTTATTCATACTGTATACATATAGCTATACATGTTGTATATCTCAACTTTTGTTCATATTGTATTCATGATGTATATCTTATGTTGAACATGTTGATATTGTTTACTATAGATTAATATTCACATATTCACTCTACTTTAGCTATTGCGTCTATTTGAGTTTATTTCATTCAATTTTATTTAATTTTATTTTTTGAAATTAATATTAATTTAGTAGAAAAATAGCATGATGATCCATACTTCTATTTTTGTTCGATTGTTGCTTCTTTGGTCATCAATCATATTTTGTTATAGTATATATAGAAACTCCCAAGTATATATTGTATGTGTGTTACTTTGTCAAAGAGAGAGAGAGAGAGAGAGAGAGAGAGAGAGAGAGAGAGAGAGAGAGAGAGAGAGAGAGAGAGAGAGAGAGAGAGAGAGAGAGAGAGAGAGAGAGAGAGAGAGAGAGAGAGAGAGAGAGAGAGAGAGAGAGAGAGAGAGAGAGAGAGAGAGAGAGAGAGAGAGAGAGAGAGAGAGAGAGAGAGGGGGGGAGGGAGGGAGGGAGGGAGGGCTTTTCTTATGTGAATTTATTAGTTTTTTTTGGGAAAAATATCATATGCACAATGCCTATGTTTTAGGCATCAATTATATGATGTGCTTATTGGAAAAAAATATTTTTGTCACTTAAGTGATGCCCATCATCGCTTAAGCAACACCCATCATTACTTAAGTGATGCCAAAAATGATACTTATTTGTCGCTTGAGCAATGTAAATGACGGTGCTAAGGTCCTCACTTATGCAATCTGACCATAGTGAGACCCATACTAACACGTCATGCAACTAAAATTCACGTCGATATGGCCCTTTCGTCTAGTAGTATGTCACACCACTAGGAAGGGTCATTAATTCATTAGGCACTATACAAGAGCAACCACGCTTGAGAGGATCTAGGGAACAAGAAAAAGATAAAGAAAAGGCACAAAAATAACAAGTTAGGATAAGGCAAAGGGAGAGAGAGGAATAAGAAAGAATTCAAAACTCTAAAAGAGGACAAATCAGCCAATGAGGGAAGAAGAGGAGTAGAGAAGGTAGTGAGGAAAGTTCATCTACCTCACACTTTGATAAAGGAGTCACTCTTGATGAAGAATGAGCAATAGCTCATTTTGCCAGAAGGAGGAGTAAGAAAGAAGCAAAGAACATGAAAGCCATGATGAGAGAAGACATTGAGAACATCCAAATAGATCTCTTGCAATCAATTGTTAAATAAAGATAGGAAATTAGCAACGCAATTGTTCAACAAATTCAATAAAACGTGATAGAAAAAGAGGAAGGTAGCTCGAATAAAGATAGAGAAAGAGTTATTGAGAGCTCATAAAATCTTGGAACAAGTAAGCCTAGTCAATTTACTTTGAAAAATCTAAAATTTGGCCAGACACTTACACTTTCAACTTCAACACCAATAAGATCAGGCCTTACACATGCCATCTAAAGAACGCTAGCTTTATAGTGAGCAGAAGTTGGAAGTTATGGGATAGCCCCTTGCATTAGAAAAAATCTTCCCAATGGAACCACTAGAAGTTATATCCTACAATATAGCTGACTTTCTGGAGCCCCAAGAATTTGATGAGCTAAGGGAGAGTATAGATGATATGCCTCAAGGACCATAGCCAATAGTGGAATTGGCAGTAGAAGTATAGGAGAGCCACTTGAGATTGTTGAGTGCACTAGAAGCTCCCACTGAGAAGGTGATTAAGTATCCTCTTGACTTTTGAGAATGTGAAGTGTAATGGGAAGATTTAGATGAATAGATAAACAAGTACCAAGAACTAGAAGGAGAGTAGACCATTGTATTTGAATTCAAGGTCTTAGAGCAAAGGAATCTTCAAAAGACTCTATCCCCAAGCATAGTGTAGACATTGATTTGGGTAGCTACGAGCATTGCTAAGAAGTGAAAGGATCAAGAAGATGAAAATATCCTTTGGGAAGCTTGTTAACTTCAAAAAGGAAAAGGCTTGAGGTGAGCAATTAGAGTTCCAACCATGAAAATCCTAGAAGTCTTAGCCAAATGGTAGTATTCTATATTGGAGTTTGATTCTCACGGGGTTCACTCTATGTAGACAGTCTATATCATGCGCATTCACGGCCTATTTACAAATACCATTATTTGTGATTTTTTCTAAATAAAGCACCTCCCTTTTCTACTCAATCTGTGAGTGACCTCTTTATATGGCACCCTTCTATATGTAAAATTTTTATTCAAAAAGTATTTTAATTTCCCTTCTTTTGAACCCATGTGATACACACATATATATGTGAGTGAGCCGCACCCCCCCCCCCCCCCCCCCCCCCGGCCCCGAAGGTTTGATGACATCAAAAGGTCAACATTCTACTATGATGAAACCTATGAGAGAGCAAATGTACTCCATTGTCCCTAGCCCCTAGCCTAGGTGGGATAGGCAATATGATTATGATATGCAATGCCACGACCTATATAACTTCCCAAAGATCCACAATATCAATGCTCCTGAACAAGAAAATTTATCATTATTCCAACTTGGAGACCTTCATCCCTTATTCTACAAGCTTCTCAAAAGGTTCACTAAATCCTCAATCTGCCTTCATCACCACCTATAATTATCTTTTCCTTTTGGTGAAAATGCTAGAATAAGGTAGCCATGATTCACCTACACATGCATAGATAAAGTAGCCATGATTCACCTACACATGCATGTCACACACTTTTCACTCTATTGCATCACATTGCTCGAATACATGTTGAATGGTTGTTTCACTCTTCATACCACTCCTTCTATTAGGTGTTCTCCATCAAGCTAGAATAATCAGTAAAAGAATATGTGCTTAGCAAGGGATGTCTCGGTCATAACTTGCAACCCCTCCTAAAGGAATGAGAAAAAAACATGAAAAATAAGAGAGAGAGAAAAAAAGAAAGCAAAGCTCCAAATTAGATAGAGCACTACAAGATCATTGCACCTAGATGTCCTTAAGTTAGGCATGTCCCACCTAGTTGTCTTGACCGGTTGGATATCCTTTCAATTGCCTAGGCCTTTCCCTACTATATCACCTTAGGGCACATCAAGAGAAAGACACCTTGTCGCTAGAACAACTTATCTCCCTAAGCCTTGCACTAACAATAAAACCATGCACTAAATTGGGTCCTTAAGCGTAAAACAATGCCTCAAGCTAGCTTAGAGCTCAATCATCTCCCAATTCCACTTGCACGAGCTCTAACACTACAGAGTAAGGTAGGCACACCCCCAATGAAAGAAATTTAAGTGCATAGGTGAAGATGAGTTGAAAATACAATGACATTGATGGCCAATCATCTTCTACAATAAATCTACATCCACGGAGCCTTGTTTGACATGATTGAGCACCATTGCCAAAGTTGCAATGACAATCTAAACACCCCTCAAGCATGACTACCATTTCCTAGAAGAACCACCTCACATGACCATCCCTTTGCATGATGTTCTACATTACTATATGCCATGGGACTGGCATGCCTTTAGGAGGGGCTAATGTTAACCCTATTGATGAAGAAAGCATAAGAAGGAAAAATGGAGATCATTAATTTTTTTCTACAAGTTGAAATTATTTTTTCAAGAATTCTTATCAATGTACAATCAAGGGCTAGGCTCAATCCTAAAAATAGACAAGATGGGAGAGAAATGACAAACTCAAGAGCACACACACAAAAGTAAAAGAGACTTGAGAACATAGAGAAATAGGGCTGAAATCTTCTTCTTCTTCTCCCTTCTTCTTCCATACAAAAGAACTAAGTTTATAATGTGATAAAAGACAAATATGAAAGTACCACAATGTATGCACATGCATCACTAAGTGCGAACCTGCTAAGGAAAGAAGAGGTAGTACAATGAATGTGCCATAAGCAAGGATGGACTATGTGGGTGTAGTCTAGTTGTAGAATCACATGTGTATTCTCATGTCAGTCACCTAACATACCGGTGAATAATATCCAACCACATCACCAAGGCGCGTAGTGGATGCCAGCTCATGTAGAGCTTGATATCTCAACACTCCTACTCAAGGCTCAGCATGAGCCAAAGGAAAATATAAAACCACTCGTAGACCTGTTGTCTAAAATACTACTAGTCCAATCTCATCCATGTAACCATGCAAGTCCAATGATTTACATCCACCATAGAATAAGGCATCTATGTAACCATGCAAGTCCAATGATTTACATCCACCATAGAATAACGCATAATCCAATGTGGACTTGAAATAGCACAATGTGAGGGGGGGGGGGGGGGGGGGATGGAGGGGTGCATTTTTTTCAACACCTTCTCCATCTCCCAACAAATGGCATTTTCATGTCTATCATGATTCTCTTCCTCCTCCTGGGCATTGGATCTACCAAATTTTCACTCTCCATCGCTCTCATTTGCACAATAAATAATGTAGTATTCAGTAGTATCAAATTTCATTCTTTCTCTCTCCTCTTTCTTTGTTGCCATAAACGTGGTCCATATGGGCTAAGAGAATGAGAGGGACTAGGTATGGGTTCAACGGAATGTATGGGATAGATCAAGAAAGTGCTGGCAAAGTGTCAGTGACTGTAAACAAGCATTAGTGGCTTCCTATTTTTGAAATAGGAAGCATGCGTATGCGAATTTTCGAGTAAGTGATTGTTATTTAACTTTAATGATGAATCTTAGTGCATATGATAAGAAAATAGTTATAAATGATTGAACATGTTTGTTGATGTTTGCAATGTCAAAAACTCATTCATTTTCCATTCGGTATATTAAAAACAATAAAATCACACAACTTGAAACACAAGATTTAATGAAAAATGGGATCGTTTTTGAATTTTGGGGATTCAAATGATATCCACATGGCATGAAAATCAATATTCTAATGGATTACACTTTTGACAATATGTAGAAATTAAAAAAATAAAAAATAAATAATTCATGTTGAAATAAATGGAAAAATTCATGAAAAATAGTCCAAAGAAGGAAAAAATAGTTTTTGTGCGTAAAAAATTATAAAAATTTGAGAGAATGTTTGTCAATGTATAATGAAGGTGAACCATGAGGGTTTGCCTCAGGTTTCTTTATTTTTATGTTTAAGTGCATGTTTTAGAGCTTGTTTCTATGAAAAAATATCATGAAATCTTCCTACATTTGGATAATCAATCTAAATGTGAATGATAGGGAGTGTGAGTCTAAAATGGAAATATATTTGGTTAAGTTGATGATTTCTTTGCATATCTTAGTATTTAGAATGTGGTTCATATAAGTGTTAAGAGGTTAAATAGCATGGGTTAGCCCCTCCGCGAGGGGGGGGGGGGGGGGGGGGGGGGCGGGGGGGTTCACTATGTATAAATCCTATATATAACGTGCATTCATGGCATGTTTTATATATCCCTATGTAACCTTTTTATGATTTTTTAAAACCCTTATGTAAATTCTTACCATAATTTATAAATCCCTTATTGTAAATTTATTTTTTTTAAAGAAAAGAATTTAGCAAATCCTTATATGATAAATACAAAACACTATTTTTATCATAAAATTCATCACAACTAGCTCTTAAGGGTTCATGAAAGAGTTTAGCTTTTTAGTAATGATGAAGCTTTGCAAATTATCTTCATGATATATAACATCCAACGATAAAATTTAGAATTTTATGAATAAAGCTAGGGTTTTGGAAAAAAAAATCAAATAGAGACACTAGATGTACAATGTACACATGCTAGTAAGCTACTTGCTCAACTCTATCGTAGAGTGAGCCTTGTGGTCTTTAATCACAAAAATTGAAATAGAAATGGCAAAATACATATCTTGACCATCCTAGTACTATCTTAGGGCTCTCTTAATTGTAATATTTATATTGGCGTTGTCCTATTGTGATAGCAACGGGCTATCATTACATCTTTTGCATCTAATTCATCTTAAATTATTTTCTCCACCATTCCTACAAAGCATTGTAAGAGAGGGGAAATAAAATAATGAGGATAAAATACCAGTTGCACTAGCCGGTATAAAAGGTGTAAGGGATTGGATTTTTGACTATCAGATTAATTAGAATATAAGTCTCCTTCATCTTCTCCCTCTCTCCAGCTTTTATGATTGTCTTCTCTCTCTTCCTTTCTTTCTCTCTCCATTTCAAGTATTTCTCTCTCCTCGTCACTCTCTTTCTCTCTCTCTTCTACACTCCTCTCTCTTCTACAGTCTTCTCTCTCCTCTTTCTCTCTCCCTAGTCCTCTCCTTGTCAAGTGATATTAGAGCCATATGTTATTGATCCAGTTGGCTAACATTCCATTCAGTTATCTTTTTTTTTAAGTTACATAGATATAAGAGCCACAGGTACACATGTATAGACATGACATGGAGCAGCAGTGGAGTTACTAAGGACTTCTGGACCACAACAAGGATTGCATGTCTGCATTAATGGAGTCTTGGACCAAGTTTGGTGGTAGGAAGAAGTTAGCAATTCATTGGTCATTTTAGGCCATTTTCTGAAGGTATTTTCCTAAAAACAGTGGTAACAAGAGTAGAGGAGGGTGTAGTTACTATTACTTTTTAGAAAGAGTCTTTCTCTCTCTTTCTTTTCAAGCTCCTCTCAAGCTTCCATGGAGGATATTGGCCCATTCTTCCTTCCATCTTCTTCCTTCCAGCTTCAAATCTAGGCCAGACTCAGAGAGATTAGACTCAGAAGCACCTAAAAGCATCACAGAACAGATTGTTGCTTTCACTTCCCTTCTTTGCTGAACCTACTTTGGCATCATCCTTCTCCTTGAGAATTCGGCATGGCTCCTTGAGCTTACCCTACTCTCTTGGAAAAGTGTTTTCTTCCCTTGCAAAGACCATTACATGATGCTGATCGTGTCCAAACTCGGTCGTGATAAGCTTGTCTTTGACCAAATGCTGCTCATGTTCCCTTAAGATGACTCAATATGATGGGTAAAAAAAGTGGCAAATGCTTTCGCAAACTCTTGACCACTTCAAATCCATGATCATCATAGATGCGTTCAATGCACTGCATATGCAGAGCTATCAAACACTCCTCCAACTGTAACTGTTTTTGGTGTGCAGATCGGATGCTGTATGCGCATGTAGTGAGTGGTGGAAGGTCCCCAAGAACAAAAGAACTCTACTTTTGCACAGAAAACAAGAGAGAAATCTTGCACGACATGAGGCAAAAGACTAATTGGGTACAATCTCCCCCCATGCCTTATGTGAGCGCTCCACAAAGCATGTATTTGATATATTATTCATCTCCAAGCTCAAAAATAGCCCAATTTACAATTAGCATGCTTTAGCTTTTGTGTTTGCTTTTGTCCCACTAAAGAATTAAAGCTATTGGGCGCCCAAAGAGTCGGGCGGTGCCCAAATACAATGTCCAATAACAAATATTTAAATCGTGCACCCATGCACATATAAAATAATAAATAAATGTCAAGTGCTTCAATAAATAAGCGCATCAAAATAAATATTGGCGCCACGCCTAAGATGCACGCCCATCAAAAATGATAATTTCTTCTAAATAGCTTGAATACATGCTATCGCCTACTGCTTCACGCCATCGCTGTCTACTCTACACATCAAGTGAAGCATTCACAATTGTTAGAAAATAATAAAATTAAACCGACAAAAGTGAATACCTAGTAGTTTTGAGCTACAAAATAAATAATTTGGTTAGAACTCAATCCTAACCTTAATTTATTACGAGTGCGCACTCTAAACTTATAAACGTCTATTAATTTAAATATATATTTTGTAGAATCACCCGCTATGGAATCACCCACTTCTTGCACATTAAATTAACAAGACACCTGAAAAGGACAGGCATCCCCATTGACTTTTCGCACAAGGAATCCACCTTGTGTATGAGCCCTAGCAATAAATAAAATTTTACGGAATCCATTGTAAAACCTCACAAAATCCACCATGGAATATGCCTCCTGGCATCATACCCTCGAGGTGGGATAGCAATTGTCCTCAATTGCTATTAGCTCAATGTGGAGCCAGCAGTGAGGGGTGAACATTTAGGTCTCAAGCGTGCATCCATTGGGCCTCTTCAACAAGATGATTTTTAAACTTAACCAGATATCTAGAATATCTACGGCCAGTTCTAGTGGTCATAAAGTCAGTATCTAGAATAGTTTCATGTTCAAGGATTTCAGTTTCTTCTTCTAGCAAAGGAGGGTTTTCATAGACAGGATATACATGTAATTGGCCTCTAAAAGGTCGTAACAAACTGATATGAAAAGTATTGTGGATTTTCCAGTGTTGTGGTAATTCTAGTTTATATGCATTGTCATTGATTTTGTGAATGATCTTGAAAGGTCCATAAAATCTAGGAGCTAACTTTACAACAGGGTGTTTGTCAACACTTTGTAAACTTCACTTTTCAATACGTAACCAAACATAATCATCAACTTTGAAACTCATAACTTTTCTTTTCTTATTGGCTTGTTTTGTGTATGCTGGGCTTTGGCAATCATATCTTTAACTTCATAAAAAATAGTAGCATGCATGTTAGCAATATCATCAATAGCTTGAACTTTATATGACAATGATGTGAAAGGTGTAAACAATCTATTTTCATAAATGAGTTCAAAAAGTGCTTTGTAAGTGTTTGTATGGGGTTGTGTAATTTTGTATACATACAAAAGATCTAAGATAGTACTAATGGTTGCTTCTGTTGACCTATTGGTTTCATGGTTAAATCAATCAAACAAAGTAGTCAAAAATTATTATAAAATTGAGAATCACAAGAAGAAATAATAACTTTTGGCAAACCATGATTAGTGAAAATGATTGTTTCAAAAACAATTGTGCAACAGGCAATGTTTTCTTGCATGGCAAAATTAATATGCTTGCTAGTTAAACATGTCAACTATAGTTCAAATCATATCATGGTTAGTTTAAGTGGTTAGGTAGTCTATTAAAAATACGTTCCTATGTACGATCAAAAATGGATAAAGGCATTAACAAATCATATTGTTTTGCCGAGGTGTCGCTTAAGTCTATAAACTCTATGACATGGATATGCAGGACAATGAATTTTGTGCAACATCAATGATGTAAAGGGAACAATGTCATACAATATTTTCTCTTAATAGGAAGATATCAATACAAGACAATAAATCAATCGAAATCCAAGTATTAGTAACTAATGTAGTTTAATCAAGTTGAAAACTAGGGTCAATGTCAAATTAATCTAACTAATGTACCTTGAGATTAAACTAACGGTAATTTATGAGGGTATTTTCAATATATTTAACTACTAACTATGGTGCTAAAATAGAACTAATTAAATATCAAGAATAATAGGACTTTAAGGTAAGTATATAAATCTAGTATTTTATTTAAAGATTTAATAAAAGTTAGTTAAACAATTATAGTTTCAAATAGATTCTAAAATAATATTAGTGCTTAATTACAGGTAGACAATAATGTATCAACTATATATATATATATATATATATAAGAACTATCTATGATAAATAAAATTTAAATAATAAGTATTTGGATATATATTTTTTAAAATATATGAAATTTACAAAAGAAAATATCTATAAATTTATATATATATATGTATCCGGTGTGTGTATCTACATGCAAATTTATCATTAATAAATCATAGAAAAAATAATTAGTATGGTATTTTATTAAGAAATCAGGTTTGCTTATATATACACACATATATATATTTATATTAAAATAAATTATCTTAGATAATATTTCATGTAATCTATTAACTAAGAATTTATTCTAACTAATGTTAGGTACTAATGAATAGATAAATTAAATAAAATTGGAAAGATAAACCTGGAATTTTGATTGAAGGTCTGTCGCTCGTCCTCTACCCACGTATAAATAGATAATTAAGGAGATTTGCTTCAAGAATTACTTTGATGAGCTTGCGATATGTTTTCCGCCTTCATCACGAACTTGCTTTTGTCAGTTCCGCCAATCGAATCGGTCTTCTTACAAGCATAAAAGTGATCTTCGTTGGACTGTGCATGCCAACCCTCTTGCAGAAACAAGTTCAGCAACAATTCGAGTGTGAACAGAGATTAAGAAGGTCTTAAAAACCGTTTCGGGATTGCATATAGTCTGAACAACTTTGTAAATAAGTTAAAATTTAGGTGACTAAGCTTGTTTAGCTTAAGTAACTTAAGCTTTTAAAAAGCTTATCTAAACTTTTAATATGCGATAGGACGTCAGGATGTCGTCGTCTGATTCAACGCCGTCGAGTATATCCTGCCAGCACAGTCGCTGCAATTCGAGAGGTTAAGCTTTTTATAAAGCTTATTAAGCTTTATAATCACACTAATTAAAAATTATTATCTCTTTCTTCTGATAACAAACGACTTGATGAAGAAGCTTCCCGCATGGTCCTCTGCTTGTAGAGGGCGGTCCTTTGCGATCCAATAGCGTAACAGGGGGTTCTTCACTACCAGGAACACGCTGGTATTGACGGATTGCCACAAGACTGACTATAGAGCTCGATCGTTCCAAGAGCTCCACCTTCGCGCAAGATGCAAGGCGATGGGAATCTTAGGATCTCAACCTCGCTCTGATACCACTGGTGCATAGATCGGATGCTGTATGCGCATGTAGTGAGCGCCGGAAGGTCCCCAAGAACAAAAGAACTCTACTTTTGCACAAAAAACAAGAGAGAAATCTTGCACGACATGAGGCAAAAGACTAATTGGGTACAATCTCCCCCCATGCCTTGTGTGAGCGCTCCACAAAGCATGTATTTGATATATTATTCATCTCCAAGCTCAAAAAATAGCCCAATTTACAATTAGCACGCTTTAGCTTTTGTGTTTGCTTTTGTCCCACTAAAGAATTAAAAGTAATTGGAATATTACAAATCCGTTGTCAATATATTTATAATAAATATTTAAATCATGTCATGTGCATATATATATAAATAAAATGTTAAACAATGTTTTAAGGTAGCAAGTATATCAAAAAATAAACATCGAACAATGTACCTGACCTAGTAAACCACATAACACAAAAATGATAATTTCTTCTAAATAACTTGAATACACACTATCGCCTAGTGCTTCCCAATGGCACCGATGCCTGCTCTACACATCAACTGAAGCATTCATAATTGTTAGAAAATAATAAAATTAAACCGACAAAAGTGAATATCCAGCAGTCTTCAGCTAAAAAATAAATAAATTGGTTAGAACTCAATCCTAACCTTAATTTATTACGAGTGCGCACTCTAAACTCATAAACGTCTATTAATTTAAATATGTATTTTGCAGAATCACCCGCTATGGAATCACCCACTTGCACATTAAATTAACAAGACGCCCGAAAAGGACAAGCATCCCCATTGAATTTTCGCACAAGGAATCCACCTTGTGTATGAGCCTAGACAATAAATAAAATTTTATGGAATCCACCGCAAAACCTCACGGAATCCACTGTGGAATATGCCTCCTAGCATCAGTTTTTGCTACTTGCCATTCTGTTGTATCATTTCCATCATTTCTTCGAGGCATTTTATGGTGACATTAGTAGATTCTATAAGCATATCCAACTCAAACCTATCATCTTCTCATCAAAACAGGCTCTCTTCATACTGGTTCTTTCGCATGTGCTTGAAAGAGTAGTTTTCACTTCCAGATATCACAGAGACCCAAACATCATTGAGAGCAGAATGTGCCAACTTTGACCAATGACTTACCTTTGGCCTTGGATAGTGTTTGGGTAAAAGTCGATAGCTTGGTGTATAGCTCTCACAATTTGAGAGGTCCAACTCAGAGATGGGCTTACTCCGCAACATGTTCTATCGTGTTCTCTGCAAGCCTTGCATGGGATCATGAAAAATGCAATTTGGCCCTACATAAGTAGGCTCAGGATGCCTCGGAGGACGAACTTATAATCAATGCTTGCTTCGTAATCTCTACCCACTAGAACAACACTGTGATAGGTCTCTACCTGGCAAAACAACATTGTGATAGGTCCTATGATAAGCTTTGCTTCAATTCAAGCCAAGACTGCAAATTGTTGGTTACTCATGAATGATTACAGTGTTCAGGCCAAGCTATTGCCACACTTGAGGGATCTTCTACCCCATAATGCACTAAAAAAAGTAGAGAATAGGGGTTGCAAATTTTGTTGAAAACAGAAGTTTCATTAATTGGACATCAAGCTGTGAAGCACAAGAAGGATTGTTTACTGACAGGGAAAGTAACACCCTATGATCCAATCTAATACCTCTGCTGATAGAGACTATGGGGCCCACACTAGTAGTAAGGATGAGGGGCTATACTCACTTTAAAGAAAGGGAGAATGGTTGGGCTCTGTTAGATCACGATCAAGATTGCCATTCATTGAAATAGTCTGAACAAGATCATACTGAGCACACGCGCACAGAAGTAACAAGTGTTGGACTTGCCTTCTTGCTCTCAAAGAGACTAATGATAGCTTGTACACTTAGCCTTCTTGAGAAATTACCTTCTTGGTTATCACTAACCTTGCTGAGTTGATTGTTAGTGCTACCATTCTGTCTAGCCTTTTTTAATCTCTCTTTACTAGCACTTAATCCATCTTGAGAATCAGATTGATCAGATTTCTAACTAGACACCAAAGTTGGATTTGTAAGGAGAGAAATATGTTCTTGAGGTCTTTGAGTTGATGATGAGGCACTTCTTTCTGGAAAATTCCTCACAGGTTCTGGTGATAGAGAGGACCTACTAGACACCTTGGTAGATCATTACTCATTCCTACAGAAGTAAAATTCACTTTCCATCTGATCTGTAGCTGACTCTCTTGCTCGTTGAAGAATAAGAAGATGATGATGAAGAAACAGAACTAGCAACAGAAGCAGCAGCATCAACTTTACTTTTTGGCCATTCAAAGTGTTTCAAAACAGTCGTTCGTCCACCATTGAGACAAGACGAAGCTCTTTCATGAGCAACAGTTTGTTCTGCCCTAACGACTTCTTTTGTCACATGGATTTCCTTGCCACTTTCAAACACTAATATAGGATCATAAGAGCCTTTTCCCTACTCCAAGTGTTTATCACTCCCATATGCCTGTTTGCTCCGTGATACAAGAAAATTTTAACAAGGAATCCAAAGTTGACTGTGGTTGCACTTGAAGTGGCTGTGCTAATCCAATTGAGGTTGTGCATCTTGTTGTTGCATATATTGCTATTGAGTGGTTTGTGATTGTCGAAGCAAAGACTGTTGCTCGAGAAGCTAAAGATTGGCCCAGGGTTATTAAAACATAATTAAAAGAATGATTCAATTATGTATGTTCCCTTGAGGGACATTGTATTGGGAGCTGTTAGTACATGTATCAGGAGCTGGCATGTACAAGTTATCCATATAAACAGAATGGAGAAAATATGCTCTCAAGATTAAAAGGTTTGCTTTAGTCAAGGTAGAAGCTAGACACCTAGCTATCTTGAGTGGACATTCAGAAGTTATACAATTGATGTACATTGTTCCTTGGCATATCAATATTGCAATTTTTGCCAGTGGATATAGATGCAAGCAATAGATTATGTACATTGTTCTAGCATAGAAGCAAGTTTTTGCCCTAAAAGCCTACCGAAGCCCGAAGTTGCTTGCAAGTGCAGGTACCCTCTTGAAGAACCAATGTATTGACTTGGCACTAATGTATGAGATGCATTTTGCTGATGTATGGATTTATTATTGGCTGAAAATGTATGGAAAATACTAGTGAGGATGTATTTGCAGACATGAGAATACATATGCAATCAATGGCAGTAAATACGATGCTTCGAATGTATGGGAGATGCCTATGAATGGGGAAATCATGGTAAGAGATGTTGATGACATGCTCAATTCTGGAATAAGGTTGC
Source organism: Lygodium microphyllum (assembly GCF_053477565.2). Lineage (NCBI taxonomy): Eukaryota > Viridiplantae > Streptophyta > Polypodiopsida > Schizaeales > Lygodiaceae > Lygodium > Lygodium microphyllum. The sequence goes on along the minus strand of NC_141147.1, from coordinate 130,913,724 downwards.
AAATAGTGAATTTGGATGGTTGGGCAAGGTATAATGCCATGTGGGATGACCTTTTAGTCATGCATTGACAAGTTGATTCCTTGCAAACCCTTTCTTGACTTTCGTAGGGTGTTGTAAGTGATTTACTTGCATTTAGAGAAGTGTACCTACTCCCAGGAACTAAGGTGCAGGTCTTGCAAAGTACCCACAGGTCCTAATAAAGGCCTTGATTAGTTTTGGAGCTCTAGTTGGACCCTGCAAGATACTTACATGTCAAAACAGGCCTCCTAAAGTGTAGACAGGGTGCTGGATTGCACAGTACAACACTACTTTTCCTATTACAGAAATTTTTGTATAAAATCTACGAGTGAATGCTTATTCTCAATTTGAAGAGGGCATCCTTGGCTTTGACTTGATCAAAAAAGTAGGCCAATCGGATCTTCCTAGATCAAGTTATGGGCAAAATAGTGGCAGGTGGTCTAATTGGACTACACCTAACCATGGCAAGGAATAGGGGAAAAACCAAGGCCAATGAAGGTGTTCAACAAAAAATCAAGGATGCACAACAACAAAGGATTGAGAAAAAATTGAAATGGAAGATGAAGATTACTCTCATGATGTGGGGAGCCTCAGTATGCTCACTAACACCCTCAGTTCTCATGAGACAAGGCATGCTAAGAGGCATAGAGAATTGATGGAAGGCATTGGTCAAATGAAGACCACTATGGAAACCCTTGCTGCCTAGCTCACTTAGTGGATGGAATTCCACTTCCCTATCATCCGAGAGATTATGGATGTGATTATGGACTTGACTATGGGGATACTTCATTGTATCCATTTGATTCGGGTGGATTGGAGTATGTCGTTGATGGCCATTCTCTTCTCTTGGACAATCATTATGATGGAATACATTTTGATCCAGGAGGTTAATGGATTGCTTGGGATCTCATTTAGACCAGCATCCATCTTTTTTGGTAGACTCTTTTGGCTGAAGATTGGTTATCTATGGCCATATTTTAGTGTAGGGAAGATTGTAGACAACTCACTGTTTTACACCAGATTTCACTCTGAACTCTGAACAGCCAAACCCAACCTATATGGGCTGAAAGAACTTACCAAGAGCTCCATTTTGATGTATAGCATGCCTTGATCGGAGTTCTCTATAGAAAGTTATCTCAGATTTACTACATCAAGGTCCTGTAGTAAACAACACGCTGTCCACTCCCTGCAGGCTTCATCTTCTTAGAGAATATGGGTCAAGATTTAAAATTTATCACTCCCCAATCATACCTATATATCATACTTGATCAATGACCCTTTATACATCAATGATTACCCGGCATTCCATCAGATAACCCTTGTGATGTCTGCAGACAACAGAGTACTACTCTGGTAAGCTCCTACCCTGTCTTTTTGTAATAAGTGCCCAACTTGTTTTTGAGGGCAAAAATCTTTGGGTGGGGATAGAATGTAAGAGAGGGGAAATAAAATAATGAGGATAAATACCAGCTACACTAGTCGGTATAAAAGGTGTAAGGGACTGGATTTTTGACCATCATATTATAATAATACAAGTCTCCTTCATCTTCTCCCTCTCTCTGGCTTTCATGGCTGTCTTTTCTCTCTTCCTATCTTTCTCTCTCCATTTCTAGTATTTCTCTCTCCTTGTCACTCTCTTTCTCTCTCTCTTCTGCATTCTTCTCTCTCCTCTTTCTCTCTCCCCCGTCCTCTCCTTGACAAGAATATCATGTGCATGTAATACACACACATGCACACATAAATTTTAGAGATAACAAGAAACAAATACTCTAAATTTTCCACCTAGTTGCAATATTATCAAGCCATAGAAATAAGACACAATGAATATGAGCTTGATTTGTCATCAGATAAGGTAGCTATATCAAATGAAAAAACATGTTGCCTTTCTATGGCACATGACTAAATTCCAAAATTATTTTCATGACGATGTAACTAAAAGCATGATTTTTTTATGTTTGCATATTTGTAAAACTTACATGATTTTCTTTTATAAAGTAGATATAGCTATATAAAAAAGGTGAATATACAAAATTTTCATCTAGCCCATAAATGTGTTCTACATAGCACCCCAACATTGTCAATGATCCAGACTCCATCCTCGTTCTCACATTGTAGATACATCACCATAGTCCATTAGTCATGTTCTTGAAGCAAATATAAAAATACAAGCAATTGATGTTAAGGAAAATGCCAAAAAAAGACATTGACAATACATTTTTAAAAGTCATTTTACATAGCAAGCAATATTGAAGAAGAGAAAAAACAATGTTTCTTTACCTATTCTCAATGGTCCTTTACAAATTCATTGAAGATCTTCCAATCATGTTCGCCAAGTTCATATTTCTTATTGTTGCAATCATATCTGAGATTTGGAATGGCAATGATACTTTCAATATTTACCATATCAAGTTCTATCATTTCATATGTAAAACTCCTTAGTCCCTTTGATTTTTGATACCATCCAAGTTGAACCTCTACCCCAGACGGCCTATCTGAGAGGCTAAACCCTCTCTTATACTCCACACAAGCACCTCCAACTTTTCTTCTCATCTTTTGAACTCTTCCCAAGTACCATACACTTTGGATTTTGTATGGTCTCATACTTCTTGAAGAGCTTGCCTTTGATGACCTTGTGATACTTCCATTGGTATTCTTGTCTTGGAAGAACATAGCACAATCTGAACCAATACCAAAAAAATTATCATTTGTTTGAGTTTGATACTTCTCCTCCTTACTATAGTATACTCCTTGCCGCACCCTTGTAAGCCTATCCTTGGACAATGTGGGATTGCCATTGAGTTGGCTTACCAATGTAGACTTAACAAGAAACCTACTATTCTCAAGCTCCACTATTGGGCTCACTTCATTTGTTTCATCCAACATAGAGTCTACAACACGTCTTATCTCACTTGTAGATGCCTCCTCCTTCGAATCCACTCCATCACCGACAAGAACTAAAGATTCCTCGTCTGTATCAGAATCTTGTAGATTTGAATTGGTGTAAGTCTCAAATAAGCCTTCAGACCAAGGCCCTAGCCACCATCTCTTATCCTCTTTACCTTTTAGATTCATTTGCAAATCTTCACAAATTTGTTGAGCACTTTGTAGTCACATTTTCAAGGCATTGATGATCTTCTCACTAGTGGAAACACATTTGTAATCACCTAAATCTACTTTCTTCATGGTCTCTTTGAGATTTAACTCTCTCCATACATGTTCTTGCTTCTTATGGGCCCGTCCAAATTTCACACCATTCTCCTTGCATTCAAAATGTGAAAGCCTATTGAAGATCCCTATATTGTGCAACATGTCCAAGTCATAGGTATGCTCTTGCCCAACCATGTTGCCAACCTTGTTGAAAAAGATTTCAACTGCATTAGATCATGTGAGATGTATTGGAAGCATATTATTTGGATGAAAGTCTCTAAAATATTTTATGAGAAATACAATGAAGTGTCACAAGAGTTGCACATCTAAGAATGCCTCCTTACTAATAAAATTATTTGATAGTGAATATGAGGCATGTTTTATAATCCAAGATCTCCAGATTTGAAACAAGAATGCCATTTTTGTTGCTAAATGGACTCTCTCCACCAAGCTCAAGTGCGGGCACAAGAAAATATCAATGTAGTCTCCAACAATTTCAAGATAAGCCTGTGTTCCTATCATGCTCTGCTCTTTTCTATGTTTTCCATTGTTTACTAACTCTCCCAAACACCATTGGACTTGCCTACTACTTTGTGTTGCAGCCCAATTTTGACAATCATCTTTTATGATATATCCTTCCTTAAGCATATTCTTATCAACATAAAAGAATCATAAACAATGGTAACATGATTCAAAGTAACCCAGACATCACCAAGAGCTAATTGATGCTTTGGTTTGTCAAGAATGTTGACTAGCTTTTTTCCATTGTGTATAAAATCTTGATCATGCATGCTTGAAACCTCTCCATTTGACAAGCTAGTTGAAAGAGGCCATCCATCCCATTTGATCTTGTATCTAGTACCATGCTTATTTACATAATTAGCTAACATCAATTTTCTTTGTCGACTATCTCCATCTGATGCATGCCTAATAATTAAACCTACTATCCATTTGAGCTTCTGATTCCACAATACCACTATTTCAATCCATTATCTGTGAACAAAGCTTGAATCAAATCGATTACAAGTGCAATGAGAAACCACAACTAAGCGTGTAATTTTTTCATGAAGTGGATTTGCACAAAGACTCTTGCATAACCACCAATGATACAAGTCTCAAATGCTTCAGCAATCACATCATAACTGGCTTTTCCTTCTCCAACTTTTATTATGGATGAAGTCTCACACTCATGGTTTGAAGACTTGTATCCATCAAACCCAATAAGAGTATCATCTTTAGGGTTCCACCTACAATGAAAATAGTAAATGTTATAAAATCTAAAAGTTAATTTGGTAATACTTTTTACGTGACAAAAGAGCAAATATTATGCATTTACCTTATTTTCTTCTTTATGGTTGTCTCGTCTTCCACTAGAATAAATGGAATACTTTCTATGATGCCATGTTTTTCTTTCTCCTTTTGATATATTTTAGCAATGGTATCAAAGATATATCCACGTATCCCTGGTATAAAGTGGGTGGCTTGTCTATGGCCCCTCTTTGTCATTGAGAGAAAAGGGCCATTTAGGTTTTTACCAAGGAACTCATGCAGCCTTGGTCCACCCCACATCTTTGTAACCTCAAACAAAGCATTTGTATTTGCACTGTATCATTGACCTTCCTTTGATTGTAACATGTTTGTAGATATATCTTGTAAAAAGTCCCACAAGTAGGCTTTCCACCAAATTTTCCTAATCTATGGGCTTCTATTAATTAGAGTAAGTTATTTTATGTGTTTTTTGGTATCAATTTTTGTATTCCTAAGCTCTTGTCTAGTGAGATAGTCTAATGTTCTACCAAATCCCGTTCCCCTATTTCTTCTATTCTCTTGTACTAGCTTCTCCCTGTATACTCTCATCCTAAAGTCATTAAGCCTAGATATACATTTGCAATGGCTACAAGAGAAGTGTGTAAATGGTTTTCCATAAGTTGAAACACGTAGATACTCAATATGCCGAAAGCAACCATCTATTTGGAAGCATGTTATTCCATTTGTAATGTGTCCGCTTATCGACTGTGTATGCATGTTTTTAGCAGTCCATCGAGAGACGACGCAAAGCCACTCGGAACTCCCGTGGAATGTCATGGGGTTTGTCTCCTAGGGTTTCCCGAGTAGGCCTTGCAACGGAATGTTTGCGACCGAACCCACTAGGATTGACGTGAAACTTGGGTTCCTAGTGGTCAAGGTCTCCTGACAGCTAGAAAGCAGAGATAGCCAAGCCAAGCCAAAGCAGACCCATGCCCACTTAGTTCAAAGAGAATGGGAAACGCGTTAGGAAAAAAATGAACTCACAAATGGGCCTTTTAGCCCCCCCTCTCTCCTCCTTAAAGTAAGGAAAAGAGGAGAGAAGAATAGTAAAATAATCCTCCTCTCTCTCCACTTTTGCAATCTCGTTTTGCCTTTTTTATATTATCTACAAATATATACTCAAATTTCTTTTCTCTCATCATTCAAGAAGTCTTTTTCAACCAAATTTTATATTAAAAAGGAGTTAGTTACGGGAGTGTAGTGCTTCGTTTTCAATGCAAAATGATTAGTAGATACAAGGTAATTGATTTTTTAATCGAGAACAAGGAAAATGAAATTTCGAAAGTTCCTTTTAAGATATTTCGGGAATTTTTTATATCCTAGCTTTTGGTAAAAAATAAACCAACTGGTCAAATTTCGTGTTTTTTGGAGATGCTTTTGGAGGCAAAATAGAAATATCTAAAATACGAAAAGTCTTGGACATCCCTATCCTCTGAGCTATTTCCCCCCAAATCTATACTCTCTCATGGCTCTATTGTGACATCTTCTCTGTGTTTATGCAACCTTCATTAACAGAGTGAATTACTTACATCCTCCTTTCACTTGGCACCTTTGTGTACCTCTCTGTGCATCTCCACTCTACTTATGACAATAAAGTAGGCTCCCCGTTTCTATTAATAGTAAAATGAATGCAGGAAAGAAGGAGGTGCATATTGAGGTAGAGATTGAATATGCCCCATTATTCAAACGAACCCAGCGAACCAGTGTCAACCCTCAGGTTTTGCAGAGTTATAGGCAAATGGGATTGAAACATGTGGATTTGTGGGTTGATGGGGGAATCTATCCAATTGACCCCTTAAATAATAGACATGCAACTTTCTAAGAAATCACAAATTTGTTGAAGTATGTGTGAGAGGGTGAAAATGGGTTACTTGGTTATGCTAGGCGGCTCAATGATTAGGCATTCAAAGTATTTACAACTTGCCAAGCAACCATAAAATATTGCCATGATGTGATTGCTGCACATCAACTTCATATACAACAGCTCATAGGACAAGTGGTACAACTTAATGACACTGTAATTCAACAAAACAATCAAATTATTTCAATGCAGGACACTATCCATGACATTGGTATCTCATATGAGGAGGCAAGGGCACAATTGGACGACGAGAAAGATCAACAACAAGCTAACACAGGAGCGCAAACGAAAGAAGAAGCCAATCAATGAGTTAATTGTGAATAGTGGCTAGTGGAAGCGACATATCAAAGCATGTAAGGTAGCTCAGAAAGAGAACCTAGGTGAGGGTGAGGTTGGATCATGTATTAGTAGATTGCTGAAGGCAAGTACATTGGAAAACACTTTCAGCAATCGCAAGTTTAAGGCTGTGAAGGAAAAGGTGATTGAGTGCACATTAAAAGATATGTCAAATGAGTTCTTAGCTGTGGATGCACAATCTATTTGTGACAGGGCCGGCATTAGCACAATGACTTACTCAAAGATATTCAAAGGTGTGAAGGCTGTGTTTGGTCATGTGCTGAAGAGAAATAGAATCATGCCTCTTCCTCAACCTTCAAAGTTAATAGAGGCCTGACGGCAACTTAATACGAAGGTTTTGGAGTTGATAGGAGATTCCATGCATGTTCAATGTGTGGAAACACTAAAGGTTGGGACCAAAACTGCATATGAGGTGAAGTTCACTGAACTCAACAATTACTATTTAGATTTGAACAAGGTGCACTCGGCAATGGTAATATACTACAATATGTCTGTTGAGGAATGTAATGGTAAATTGCAGTTTGTTATAAAATTAGATGAAAGTGAGGTCATCAAAGGAGTAAAGCTTGAAAGAAATAGTATAACTCTAATGAATAGAGCTTTACAATTCGACAAGAACAACCCAGGGAACTTTAGTGTTCAATCTGAGCACCATGTGTGGTGGCTCGCTGCATTTGAAGTTCCTAAGGAAACATTTGAGGTGTTGCAACTATTCTTTATGCACACAAGCATTCCAAGCATCATCGATCATCAGGAACATGGTGAGATGCTCTCGGTTGAAGGGTATGGTCAATACTTGGTTTAATGGCATCTTGCAGGAGACTTGAAAACTTTAAAATGCATGTGTGATGGTGCAAATACAAAGAATCCATGCCTATATTTCTTGATAGAGAGGGTGGAAGGAAAGGACGGAAAGAAGAACTGGTGAAAGGTGACAAGGGCTACACTGACGCGCAATAGAGAAGATTCCACTTGGAAGCCCATCTTCAACATTCCCTTGGATCATTGTAACGTGCCCGCTCCTCAAATCGCGGGACACTTCTTCGCAGTCCATCGAGAGGTATATCTAGAAGACGCCACCCGGCACTCCCAAGGAATGACACGAGGTTTTCCAACTAGGGTCTCTTGAGTCAGCCCCGCAACGGAGCATATCCAATCGTTCCCACTAGGATCGACCTAAAGTCCGGGTTCCTTGTAATCGGGTCTTCCTAAGAACCTTCTAGTGTCGGTCTACAACTACTCCACTTTGTGCATACACAATTGGGCCAAAGCAGACTCATATCGCACTTGGTTCAAAGAGAATGGGAAACGAGAGGGATGCATCGCTCAACCTCTCTGCCCGTAGGGCATAGTCCCATTTCGGTCCCCTAAAATGATATGAATCAGGGTTCAAACCAACATTGTCTAAGGTCATCGTTCGCCTTCACCTAATATTCCTTGTTAACATTTCCTTTTAGGAAAGCTCTCGGCTAACTAAGACCACCCTTCCGTAGGATAGACCCATTGGTCACATCCACCACGCTTCCCTCGGGGGTTGTTTTAGTTATCTAATTACCTACCACATTATGTTTGACATATAAAAGCAACTTCCTTAATTAACCCGTTAATCACAGGTTCCTTTATGTAATTTAGGGCACTGACATGAAAACAAGATAAAACAAGATCAAACACTTAACTTATCTTTAGATTAATGTTTGTCTCCCGCCCATACAGGAGAATTAAGTGTTCCTTTCTACCTCTGTAGAAAAGTTCTTCTGCCTCCTGTCAATAAAACCCGAAGGTTTATCCTACCAAGATTTTGCATTGTAACTAGTATCAAGAGCTCGAGATCCCATCTCGAGTCATGTAGAACACTTGTGTAGGGCCCGGAGGCATTGGGATTTACAGCCAGAGCCCCCACTGGCACCCAAGCATCCTCCTACGCAAAGTAATTTCCACGGAGAGACCTCTCGCGGTACGTTCGGTCCACATTCCCAGCGTAGATTCATAACCCCCTTGGTTAGGGTTTGGTGGTTCGCAGGGGGTAGCTAGCGCCATCCTTCCTTAATTATCCCTTTAGGAAATCATCCACAGCTGAAGCAACCAGCCTAATAAGATTTACTAGGGAAAAATCCCTTTTGTTTCCATGGCAATCAATCGCCATGCAATCATCAATCGCAAATAACTTGGATTAGCATCCAAAACCACATCAAGCAATCACCTTGCTTATGATCACCTATCCTTAGTAAGATTCTCTCCTCTTACCAACACAACCGGTCGACATTCACTTGGAGATACCCTTTTCAAACAACCAAGCATAACTTGGGTCAACAATCCGTCTTTAACAAGATCAACCTTTGTTAATAAAGCCATTTCAACATTTCAACTGTTCCAAGCAACATGCTTAGCATAAATCAACCACCCTAAAGTTCGCTCTCCCCCTTAAGTTAGGGCTTTGCAAGGTCGATTTAACAAATTCACCTTGACCTTTATTAATCATGGCTACCTATTTAGGATAGAAGATCAACCCATCTTAAACCCTTTAATGGCAAATACATGCAATTCTACCTCTATTTAAGAGTTCAAGATGCGTGAGAAGAATCTAAATCTTGGTACAACCTGGATATGAGCTATAGTTGCTAGAGGGTTGGTGGTATTCATGTCTCCACTCGTGTTGGATACATTCCTAGCTCTATTTGCAACTTCAGCACTTGTGCTCCTTATAACTCGTCTCTTGGGTGCCATCCTTGTGTGCTCCTGGTCTTGCAACCCTTGAGGTAAGTCGACTGCTCTTGCCTTGGCAGAAGGAAGTGGTACGCGGGTTCACGAGGAATCTAAGGCCAAACAATGTGACTTCCACATGCATAACTTTTATTCTTCTTTCGCCCTCTCCCCAATTTGTTTTCCTTCTTTCTCTTCTTCTTCTTCTTCTTCTTCTCTTCTTCTCCTTCTCTCTCTTCTCTCCCTCTTCTCTCTCTCTCTCTCTTCTTCTCCTTCTTCTTCTTCCTCTTCTTCTTCTCTTCTTCTCTCTCTCGCTCTTCTTCTTCTCCTTCTCCTTCTCCTTCTCCTTCTCCTTCTCCTTCTCTCTCTCTTCTCTCTTCTTCTCCTTCTTCTTCTTCCTCTTCTTCTTCTCTTCTTCTCCTTCTCCTTCTCTCTCTCTTCTCTCTCTCTCTCTTCCTATCCTTCTTCTTCTCCTTCTCTTCTACCTTTTCTTCTTCTTCTTCTCCTTCTCTCTTCCCTCCTTAATCTTCTTCTTCCTCTCCTTCTCTCTCTCCCTCTTCTTCTCCCTCTTCTTCTCCTTCTTCTTCTCCTTCCCTCTCCTTCTCTTCTCCTCTCCCTCTCTTCTTCCTCTCCTTCCCTCTCTCCCTCTTCTTCTCCTTCCCTCTCTCCCTCTCCTTCTCTTCTCCTCTCCCTCTCTTCTTCCTCTCCTTCTTCTTTTCCTTCTCTCTCTCCCTTCTTCTCCTCTCTCTCCCTCTTCTTCTCGTTCTTCTTCTTCTCCTCTCTCTCCCTTCTTCTCCTTCTACTCCTCCTTCTCTCTCCCCCTCTTCTTCTCCTTCTCCTCTCTCTCCCTCTTCTCCTCCTACTTCTTCTACTTCTCTCTCTTCCTCTTCTCCTTCTTCACAGTGATCACACCGAGGGGGGGGGGGGGGGGGGTAAGGGAGGGGTTTTGGGCGGATGATTAGGATGCCGGGGGGGACGCTGTGTTGCTGCTGCCGACGGAGAGTTGGAGGGGGGCGCCAATGCAAGTGACGGGGGGGCCTTGCTGCAGTCCACTGGGGCCTTGAGCCTTAGCCCCTCGAGGGGCTTTATAGAGGGGGGGGGGGGGGGGGGAGCAGCTGTCCACCGCCATCTGGGGGGCTGCATGCCCCCCATCACACAGCTCACTCCCTCTCTCTCTCTCCCTAACATCTTGTCGGCGGGGAGAGAAAGGGGGAGTTAAAAAAATTTATACTAAACTTAATAATAATAATAATAATTATTTTCATTAAGGGGGGGTTTCTTATGGGGGGAGGCACGGGGGGCACACGATGGGGGGGGGGGGGGATGTTACAATCGTATTCACATTTGTTCATTGCATGCTTTTGTCAGAATCATGGAGAAACTTGTATATGAATACATTTGCTTTGCTTATAGGATGCAACCAGAAAAAGAAGCCATTGCAATGTGTAGGAATGTGGAGCGAGTGCTATCAGAAATTGGGCTATACAAGCATCAAGTGACGATTGAAAAAGATGAAAAGAGATCAAGAAAATCTGGTAATTTGCCAAAAAATCCTTGCTTTGGAGGAGCAAAGGCTAGGAACTTTCTCTCAGCACCCATCAATGAGAAAGGGAATGTCATGGTTTGTAGGTCACAGGACTACGATGGGTGGAAAAAGTTACATTTTGTAGTTCTTGATTGAAGTAATGGAGGAAAAACAAGATTGGCCAAAGCTAAGGTTTGGATAAGGCTTAACAAACTGGCTCCCTTACTTCGCAAGATGGTGTTTAACAATGAAGATAAGCAAGAATTTATCAATGATGTGCATAGCTTCTACGAAAAACATGATGGAAGCATGGGGCAAAAGCTCTATCACACATTGCATGGTGCGTACTAAGTTAATATTTTAAAATTATATGAATTATATAAACTATTGAGCATAGTTTTTCTCATGTGTGATATGTGTCTTTGTAGCATATCCTTGAGGCACATGGGCCATACTTTACAGAAAAGGGAAGCATCGGAATTCAGTCTACACAAGGGATCGAAAATTCACATTGGATAGCGTGTGGTGCATACCAAAGAAAAACTGATCATGGTGGAGGGGTGAATGGTAGCAATCCAATGATCCAATTGCTATATTGGTGGTATAGGATTATAGTAGCGGATGAAGCTAAACTCTCGCAAAAGAGAGAAAATGAAAGTGCTGATGAATCAGCTGCAGACATGATGGAATCACGTCGTGGCACTAAAAGAGTGCGTTATGAAGCGTGAAGTGCCAAAGAAAACTATGCCAAGTGGCTGGAAACAAGGCTTTGACAATGTAGCAAATGGGTTCAAAAAGAGCTAAGATAGTAAGATGAACAATGTGAGTTAGTGTGAATGCAATTCATAGTTTAAGAGAGAAAGAGAGAGTGTGCATCTATTTGAATGAGTCTCACAGTTTAGGGTTATATAAAATAGGGTTTCATTTTCTATCTTATTCATTGAGTTCTCACGTCTCTTGTGCAAGAAAGATGGCTAGGTCTAAGGTAGTTGCAAATAAGCTTCTGCTCAGAGCCCCATATCATGTTCAGCCCCTTGGAGCATCTATTAACTCAGATGCACCCCCTTCTCAATCTAATCCACCTTCCTCAAGTTTCCCTCACAAGGGTCCTCCTCATCATCCCCACAAGAAACGTAGGTGGAAGCCAACTATAGTGGCCTTGAGAGAAATTAGAAGGTATCAACGCTCTTTTGATCTCATCATTCCAAAGGCAAGCTTCTCGAGACTTATTCGCGAGATTGTGCAAGACCTCTACCGCATAGAAAGCAGGAGGTGGTTTTTAGCACAAGGTCAGGATAGACCTGATCGCTTCACAAAAGAATGTCTTCATATTCTACAGTGTGCCGCAGAGGCCCTTTTAGTTGACTTGATGATGACTGATGCTCCACGTTGTGCAATATATGCGAAGCGCATCATTGTAACTCCCAAGGACTTCCAACTTGTAAGAAATCTTCAAGAAGTGAAGGATTTTTTTGTTCCAATGGAATATACACAGTTTGCAATTTTATCTTTTTTGGCATGGTGTTATCCTCGTGCATTGGACATATGACTATGTCCTAGTGCAAAACTATTGTATGTGCCCTTAAAATATGAATTAAAATTTTACACTTGTCCTTTTCTCTCAACTTTGACTGTGCATCTTTGCTATATTTTCAATTCTTACTTACAGTTTTTGTTAGCACTGTCAATTTCAATAGGAATAACATACAAAAATTTCTCATTTCTTGTTGTAGACTTTACTCCTAATGCCTCTGTATAGTCTATGTGGTGCAAAGTTTCTAAGGGCCAATAGTCATGATGTTGATTTCTCAATTATCAATACATCCATAATTTTGGTGTGGGATAATTTTTGAAATACTAAACTGTATCGGAATGCGATGAAACTTTACATGCGCACTCATTAGGTGGCCAAGAGCCCTTTTTTTTTTGAAAAAAAAACACATGTAGACCCCTGGTCCGAAGTCTGGGGTCGTCTTCTGGAACCACTCTCTAGACGACGCTAGACTTCGGACCAGGGGTCTGCAGGTACTTTTTTTTTTAAAAAAGGGCTCTTGGCCACCTAATGTTTGTGCGTGTGAAGTTTCGTCGTATTCCGATAAAAGATTATGGATTTACGATCACATGATGGATAGTGCGTATGAAGCTGCATTAACCTAATTTTGGGGTTTAAATGGGTTAAAAGTTCATTCTTCTTCTCATTTTCACATCTTGATTTCTTTGCTTCCTCCATTTTCACATCCCCAACCTCTGTCTCTTCTCTGTCTTGCCCTCCTTGAGCTTGCATGGCACGCACTAAGCAAGCATGTCGCTGTTTTGGCCCTAGGAAGACATCACGCCAAGGCTTGCCACTTGGAGCACAAGGTGGAGCCTCCTCTAGTGCAGCAATAGGTGCTCCCGGTAGAGCACAAGAATCACCACAGAAGAAGAGGAGATGGAAACCGGGCACTCACCCTTCGAGAGATAAGGAAAATCCAATGCGGATACGAGCTTCTCATCCCAAAAAGTTCTTTTCATAAAGTTGTTTGAGAAGTCATGCAAGACTTGGAGCTGAAAGGGATGGGAAGATTTTGGGCACGAGTTGCGGGATGGCCCACCAGTAGGAAGGTGGACTGCTGCAGCTATGGAGACCCTACAAACAGCTGCAGAGGGGTTTCTCATCGACTTGTTCGATGATACATAGCTTGTGACCATCCATGCAAAGCATGTCACAATCACAGATAAAGACATGAACTTTATCATTTGGCTTTGACACGGCAAGGGGACTCTGCCATAGTTTACTAGATTAATGATGCAAGGTTTGTAATGAGTGTTATAGTGCCATAACATCTTGAAAGGCCAAAAAATTTTGTATACTTTGCCACATTGGAATATTTATTTATATATACATAATATCTCATGCGATGTGTACTAAATTCAAATAATTGAGTAAAGTTGTTTTGTTTTGTTTCTTGAAATGCATGACTCTTAATTTTTGTTTAATGTACGAGCGCATCAAATGTAGTAATACGTATGGATACAAGTTAAGTTATTGCTTATGCACAATCGCAAGTGCAGTACTACACGTTGAATTATATTAATATATGTGGATGCGTCATTCATGTACCACACATTATCGTCACACTTACACAATGGCAAGTGCAGTACTTCGCGTTGAATTATGTTAACGTATGCGAATGTGCCATTCACATACCACACATTATCATCACACTTATACAGACCACACATTTATTTAATAAATATTTATTTGTAGGGACAAAGTAAAGTATCTTATATTCATCAAGAAAAATACATGTGATGGCTGTTAGTGATGGTAGATACAAAAAATCTATAGCCAACAATAACTCTCAATTATTCCTTGTTTTTTTCATTGGTGGAGAGGAGAGGCCAGCTTATGATGAAAATATAAGTTCCTTCTTTGAATAAAAAATGATGCGCTCTCCCTTCAGCTCTTTCTCCAGAAGAAGTGGATCTGACACTTTAGTGAGGTCGCCTAATGTCACAAGCACACACATTGCTCCACCACATGTTTGGTCAAACAAGTAAAGAAGCTTTGATCGCTTGATTAGCACCACCTTCTCCAAGCTAGATGTCACAGGTATCGCTCGAAAAGGTCCAAAATTGGTCAAAGCTCGAATTTTCATGATTATTTCTTGCCCTCCTAGTGAGCACTTCTTATGGAAGACCACCAAATTTGCAACAAGGTTACCAATATACTCCTTCATAGCTGAATCCTTGCATCGATCTGCATGTGGAGCTCCTCCTTACCTTGATGCAAACTCATCCCCCGGAGTCCACCGGTAAAATCTTGGCAAAAAATGATGCTTGCAGCTGCCCTATTGTCTGAAGTCTGGCATCTAGGGCCACTTTCTGGCCGTGAAATCTTGGCCAAAAATGATGCTTGCAATTGCCCTCTCTGAAGTCTGGCACCTAGGGTCACTTTCTGCTTTAGAAAGTGCCCAGAAAGTGGCCCCAAACGCCAGACTTCGGACAGGGCAGTTTGCAGGCATCATTTTTTGCCAAGATTTCACCTGTGGATTCCGGGGGACCCGACATATCCTACCGTCAAGCTTCATTGCATAAAAATATATGCTAGTTAGAAATCTCACCTTCTCCAGATGATCTTGTATCTTTATTTCCTCGTGTGTCAAGGAGGCACCTCTTTGGGCAGAGGAATCTACAAACTCCTTGGTAGGAAGCTGGGGCCTTGGTCCGAATAAATCATGCTGTAGTGCTTCAAATTCAGCATCTAGCACAAGGTAATCTTCTTCAACCGAGGTAATATGGTCATGTGCTGCTATGATCGCACTCACAATATCTAAGCTTGTGCCATCATATCTTCCAATCTCTGCCTTTGTTGGATGCACATCCATGTAATCATAATCGATCAAGTCTTCCATTGAATCCCTGACTAGGATAGAAAACAATTCTTCTTCCTTCATTTCCAAGTATTGCAGTACATTTGATAGAAGCAAGTATTGTACACCATCTACTTCAATGGGTGTCAAGGAGGCAAGGTTGGGTTTGTCGACTTGTGGATGTTCTGAAGAATATGGCACCATGAGAGCCAACCCTTGCTCTGCCACCACTCAATGTTCCTCTTCAACATTTATGAGCTCTTCAATCGGTTCTTCTCTTGTGTATG
Organism: Lygodium microphyllum; assembly: GCF_053477565.2. Classification (NCBI taxonomy): domain Eukaryota; kingdom Viridiplantae; phylum Streptophyta; class Polypodiopsida; order Schizaeales; family Lygodiaceae; genus Lygodium; species Lygodium microphyllum. The sequence goes on along the minus strand of NC_141147.1, from coordinate 130,898,166 downwards.
TGATAGAAACAACTTGTGGAGTTCTATCTTCATCGCTCTCCTCCTCTAGGGGTGTATCCAATGCAAGGAGGTAAATTGCCAATGCGCAATCACACTCCACGAGATCCAAAGGTGATGTACATGGTGCACTTCCCATGGGAGCAGTGCATATTCTATATGAAGGATCCACATGGGCCAGACACCTATTCACCACTTTTTGGTGATTCTTCCCTGCTTGAAATACCATGAGTTGTTCCAGAGGCACCCAAGTCATGTTGAATCCCTTGATGGAGTATGTGCATGTAGCAATGGTGCTCACAAAGTCTTCCGAAACCTGAAGGGGGGGATCTAGTGATGAGAGCACGCTTTCAAGGTTAAAGTTTTTAGAGAAAACCTGGAATATCTCATCACCCTAGTTGGTAAATATAGTCTCATGGATCCACACATCAAAGTGTGCACGTGCATCCATCATAGTAGGTAGGAGGGATGTGGTGGATATAAAAGATGAAGAGAGAAAGTGTGAAATGAAACAATGAAACAAGAACTAAACTAGTTCTATCTTAAAAACCTTAAGTTTTAAACCATTAAGGGTTTTTCGCATACGATATTTAGTTATGGCTTTACTTACATCTTTGTAAAGTTTACATGCATATGTAAATGTGTTGATGTGGAAAGTGTATAACAAGTGTATGATTTTGCATAAATACCAATAATTTTTAAATATTGTAAGTTTGTAAGCGACAATATTCTATTGGCCAAAAAATTCCAAAAATTTATAGGTGTTGGATATTACAACTTGTGGTGTTGGGATTTTTAGGGAGACTCTACAATTTCTAAAATATGTGGAGCCACACACTTTCTGCTGGTAACAGTATCCTCAGCTTGGCTTCGAATTTTCCTACCATCTAGTTTAAAATAGAAGGTAACAAGTGGATTCTGCATTAACATTGTAATTTCCTGGCGCATTATACTCAAGGGCCAATCATCCTCCATTTGTAACACTTGGGGCTCGTGGCCCTCACAAATGATAGTAACATCCACAACTGCACTTTCACGCATGTCTTGATCAAGGCACAACCATTTACCCTTGAGCATCCTCTATCTACGATACTTGAACTACTTGAACACTAGGCATAAAGTTTATCGTGTGACAAAGTACCTATAATAATTGGAAAGGAAAAAAAGCCGATACATCAAAGTAAGATAATAGTCAACTAAGAGAGAAAATTTTTACCTGAAAGCCATGTCCCTTGTTGTGACTCGACAGTCAAGACTGTGAGTTATTTTTTATGTCCAAGTTTTGCCTGGAATCATTGCTGCATAATCCTCTGATGTTATTTTTATGATGTACGTGCTTTTGGTATGTCTCAAACCCTTACATTCCTTGAACATGTGTGCAAAAATTGCAATCGGTATGAACCAGCTTAGATGTACATTCTTTGAGCCGGTGCTTGGCTTCATAGAATTCAATATGTTTGCTGAAATTTTTGTGCTATACATGTGTAAAATGTCGCTACGACACAATGTCTATTCTATGCTATTGAGATTTGATATGTGCATAGACTCAAGGGTTCCATATTCTCTACTCCCCTTAGGCAATATGTACCTGGAGTCATAGAAAAAAACAAGGTCCTTTGTGAGTTGCTTAGCTGTACGCCCCTCAAAGAGCAATCTACCAATTTCAAGGTGATAACACTTAAAAGAACCAATGAAACTCTCAACATTTTTCCACTCACAGCAATCCAAAGGGTATACTTCTGTAAATACGAGATAAGTTGTTACATAGGTATCATGAAATTTCTCATTCTCAATGAGTTGCAAATACTTACTGTTTGCAATGTTTTGTTGAAAGGGCACAATGGGCACAATATGTATTTGTTTTTGCATGAATACATGTTGTACAAACGCCTGTGTTACAAGGTGAGAAACAACATTCCTTTTTTTGAGAGCTAAAATTTTACCCTTCCAGTGCTTTGATACATCTGCAATTGCAGATGCTTTCACCCTGAAAGCACCCTTCATACTTGGATGCATATGTACCCAAGACGAGCAATGATATGTATCAGTGATCCAATTCCCTTCTTCATCTTTTCTATTACGTACTTCTATCGAGAGAATGCTTGTTCTTCTCTCAGGCACTATAACCTACGCATTAGATGTAAAGAAGTATGTATTAACCCCTAAATAATAAGCATTTTAAGTCTATCTAGTAATCACCAATATGCCATACAAATCAACATGGCATTAAGAGATATTTACACTTTTTTAAACAGACATAAACATCGATATTGAAATGCATATGGATATATACATCAACACAAAGTATAGATTTAATTTCAAGACATCACTTTAATCATACCATTTACATGAAATATAATGAAAAGAATATCACAAGAATACTCAAAGAATTTTGCCAAAATAAATTTTATTATAATGAAGAGGAGTCCGATTTGACTCAATACATTGTATGAAATGTGGGTATTATAGAGTAGTTGTTACAAGGATAGTAGCCACATGGCATGAAATCTTAATAGGCACATTGGATTGACACCTGACATATTCTAAGACTCAACACATTGTGTGTTTTATGGATGATATGATACAAGAGTTTCATGGATCATTGACAATTGGCATGGAGATCCAAATGGACACATAGGACCAATAAAGCTGAGGATTTTTGAATCATCGACTTCCAGCAGATCCATATCATCCAACACAAAGGAATCACTCACCACATCAAAATAGTTGATCGAGAATTATATGCTTCACCTAAACCTTGTACAATACCTACATGTACAAAAAAACACATGCATGAATCCCTTTTAACAGAAATACTTTCATGAATCCCTTTTAGTAAAAAATATCTAGATAATTGCATGAATAGAAGCAGTATAAAACAGGGCCAATTTACCTATAAGCTGATCTGCTGAAGATAAGATTGAATCATTGCTAATCAAAATCCATTGCAAATGATGGACATAAGAAAACATCAATCCTATCAAAATAAAAGTCACTAATTAAATGAATAAATTTTGGCACCACAAAATATGGCAGATTTACCTGTAAATTGAGCTACAGAATCTCTGCTCTACCTTGTGTTAAGTGCTGCAATAACAATTGATCCTTAAGTTAGAACTAGCATCAAACCCTATTGTAAAGATAGTAGAAAAGGGGTACTGCAGAGAGGAAGAAAGAGAGTGTGTGTGAGTACGTGCGAGAGAGAAAGAAATGAGCACCTATCCAATCTTGCCCAAATTGATCTCTACAAAATACAAATTTTCAAGAGTTAGTATTTACATGAAGGTATACTGAAAAAATAGTAGAAAAGAGGAAACATAGAGAGAGAAAGAGAGAGGGAGAGAGAGATAAGCACTTATGCAATGCCACCCAAAATGATATCTACAATAAAACAACAACAAGGGTTAGAACTAACATTGTGTTATATTGAAAAGATATCAGCAAAAAAAAAACGAAACAGAGAAATAGATTAACATCTTTACCTCTTGCTCCAAATAAACTCTGCAAGAAAATAACAATTAGAACCAACATCAAATTCTATTGAAAACACAACATAAAAGAGAAACAACACATAGAGAGAGGGGGGAAAGAAAGGAGAGAGAGAGATGAGCACCTCTGTCTCTTGCCCCAAACAACCTCTACAATAAAACAACAACAACATTAAGAAATGACATCAAACCCTATTGAAAAAATAGCAAACAAGAGAAAATGCAAAGAAAGATGGGCACATGTATTTTGCCCAAAATCTAGAGCTGCGTGAAGAAGAAAGTGCAGAGGTAAGCAGAACGCTCAAAACCCTAATTACTCTCAGCAGGGAGCTTCAATGGAGATGAAAAATCACGAGTATAGAGAAGAGAGGGAAAGTGGTGTGTTGCTCAACTTTTGGGTCAAACTGATTTCATGAGAGGAAAAAAAACTGAAATTAAAAATTCACAAAAAAGGGGAGAAACACGAGGTGAGAGAAACTCAAATTTTTTGTACTATTCATTCTCCCTTTTTTTAATCCCCCACTACCCCTTTTTTTAATAGAAAACCCAAGATTTGGAGAGAGAAGATTCACCCTCCATGGATGTCAACATCTAGCCTTCCTATTGGACAATCCAAAAGGTCCACATCTTAAACTATATTATTTTTAAGGGCCCATTTGTGAGTTTATTTTTTTCCTAACGAGAGGGATGCACCACTCATCCTCTCTGACCATAGGGCATATTCCCCTTTTGGTTCCCTAAAACGGCATGAATCGGGTTCTAACTTAATAATACCTAAAGGTTGAATGATGGTAAAACCTTGTGAGAAGCCTTCCAATTCTTTGGGACCAGCCTGTCATACAATAGACCTGTCAGGGGTTCCGCCCACCTACTTCCCTTAGTAGGCCTTCTTTAATTATCTAATTAGGTCTTATCACATTTATGTGCGACATTTAAAATCAACTTCCTTAATTAAGCCTTTTTAGGGAATAGGGTTCGTTCGCATAATTTACGGTATAAACACGAATACAAAGCAAGTAATTCTTTGACAAACAAGTTCAAACAAATTCCTTAACTTATCTATATGTTAATCTTTGTCTCTTGCACATACAAAATAAATTATGTATCCCTTCTGTCCAACAAAAGAACCCGCTTCAAATCACATGGCATCATAATTTCCATCCATGATCTAAAATAGGATCTTCCAATGCCACAGACATTGGGCTCACGGCAGCCTTCAACTCCATTCTGGACTAAGCAAGGGGTGTGTCTAGAGCTCCACCTGATCCCAAGTGACCTAGGAGTGACACTCAACTTCTGTGGTTAGCCTTTTCACCATTCGACCTTCGGCTTGTGAATCAAGAAGTGCCCTCTCGGGTTGAAACACGGCGTGACCTTGGAGATTATCCACCGCGAAAAAATATACTTTCCTTAATTAATACAATTAAGAATCAAACACAATTAAGGCAATAATCCTAATATCATTTTCCAAGAAAACATTCCTTTATCCCCATGGCAACTTGTCATCACAGACCCTTGCCGTGAATTTACCATCAAACACAATTTCTTGGAATAATCATCCAAACCACATCCCAACAATTAGTTTAATGCAAAAGCATTTAGGACATTGTTTGATCAATCATAAAAAACAATGGTATCCTTTTTCGAAACATTGCAAGAATAGTTGCGATAACCTTTCCATCATGTATTTACTCTCCTCCTTGTAATCAGGAGCAGTTCCATTTAAAATTTACTTAACATACCCTTCTTTCGACTAAGGCATATGTTAAGGTTTCAAACACTATACAAGACATAAGTTCTATTATTCACTTACATTGATCGATAATCCAGCCTTCTTCCCAACAAGTACAAAAGCATCAGTCTCTCAGGGTTTCCTAATCCTTGTGCTCTTCATTTTCCCTGGAGTTGTTGTTGCATCTAGCCAAACCCCAAATATGATTGATAAACATAGTAGCTATTAGATAGATCTCAAGGTATCTTAATTTTAATCCTTATGATCATTATTTGTGTTAACTACGCACAACATCAAGATCCCAATGAACTAACAATTCGAGATATTAGCGAGAGCTTGGGCAAAGATCTTAGAGTTTTTGGGAATGGATTTCCTTTAGGCTAGACTGCCTACCATGCAATTCGTCAAGGCATGCAAGCTACAACATACCTTCAGTGGGGTTAAAAACATTACTACTAATTTGCTAGAAGGGAAAATCAACAATACCTTGGAACTTTATACGTTGTTTATGCTATGCATGAATTTTATAATATCTAGTCATGGCTTTACTTCTCTTGACATGAGTACTTTGCAAACTACATCTTTCGAATATTTGGGATGTGAACTTTATCCTTTTAGTTAAACCATCCTTGTGCGGCATAGTATGGGTCTAATGCATCTTGTGCGGAAATCAAAGCAAGCATCTATTAATTTAGAAATACATTATTCATGACTCGTATCACAGTTGGATTGGCAGTGATGCCCTCGTGCGAGGCTTTGTTGCTCGCTATGGGGTTTCCATCTACATGTGACCTTTTCCACTTGGGGTCATTCTCGATATTTGTCTCCCTTAGATGCGAGTAGCACAAGACTTCCACACCTTGTGCTTGATTAGTGGGGCCAATTGGGGAGTGAAATACACTACAGATAATCCAAGTGGAACAAGGGGGGGAAGAATAGCACATGTGATCACCCTCTAAGGAGGGGAGGAGAAGGAGAACCTTCTTGGAAGGTTCCCTCTCTTGCTTTTTGTTACTCCCTCTCTCTCTCTCTCTCTCTCTCTCTCTCTCTCTCTCTCTCTCTCTCTCTCTCTCTCTCTCTCTTTGACGTGCTGTTCCAGTCCTTCCACTACACCTTACGATGTGGGGGAGGGGCAAAGTGGAGTGGTGGTAGCAGTGTAGGGTGGTGCTGCAGACTGGTTGGGATGGCTTGGAGGGGTGGTAGGCCCATGGCCTCCCCTTTATCAACGTCGTCATCATCCTCATCATCGTCTTCTCTATCGACTTCCTCCCCCATGTCATCATCAATGGCCTCTCCTTCCTTCTCCATGCCATTGCATTGTCTCCCCCTCCCTTCGCCAGTTGTCGGCGTTGACAAGGGGTGTAAAAAAAATCAATTAAATTATTAAAAAGGGGGGGCTTTATGGGCCATGGGCAGGGAACATTACACCATTCTCTAGATTTTCCCTAGTAAAAGGCTCTAAAAACCAAAACTTACCACCTCATTGATAATCTAATAAAAGTTTCACATTCATTTTCTTCTTGTTCACTACAATAATTGGACTCCATAAACCCCAACATAACAAGTTTAAACTTATTAATGGATTTCCCTTGTCTTCATGGTTATTAAGAGAGTTCAATGGTGGGCTTTGCACCTTTGTAGGGAATACAAATTTGCTTATAGATGTTTGATTTGGATCATATACTAGTCCCTTTCGAGGATGTACATGTGAGCCTGCAAGTAATGGCTTGGATTTTTCCACCTCCTTTGAAAATGCCTTTGTGTGTAAAATTGATTTTGTGTGTTCAGTAAAAATAGCATATAAATCAAACCTTGGAGGGCATAGATGAAACCATGTATTGTCACACTTGCACCTTACATGAGCAAAGCTTTTGACTTTAAATTTGTGCAATGTAGCTAGAATCACCTCAAAATTCCAACCTATATAAAAAGGAAACTTATATTATGTAACAAGTCTAGCATTATAGAGTGTAATCTAGTTTACAATCCCATTATTATAAGAGAAAAAAATTCACATATATATACTCAAAGACAAAAGATAATAATACCTTCATGTTTCTCCATGTAATCATGCAACTTCTCTATCGAAGCCTCTATCTCTTTTCTATCATCTGATTCTTGCTCGATTGTTGTAAATTATATATCCACCTTTTTAAGCCCTCGAAACATAAGACAAAATTTTTCATGGTGTTTAACATCCAAAATGTGTGTTCTCATGAATTTAAATAAACAAGTATATGCAACATTCTTCCCTCCTATTGTGCCCTTTCCATAAAATGAGTTACATCCATTACACCATATTCGAAATCGAGTTTCTCCATTAACATATTCACTATGTAATTCAAACCTATCATCCCTTAAGATTGTGGATTATTTTAATTTTAGCCTTACTCTACTGCATTCTTGTTTCCAAGTCTCAAGAATTCTTGGACTTAGCAATTTACTTCCTAGCTTTGATGTGAGATGTCTTGGAGTGTCATTTTGTTCCTCTTCAACATGTTCTAAACATTGTTTCTTATTTGAAGAAGGAAGTTTGTTTATGATAGTATCACTCCTCCTGATATGAACTTGATGATGGTCACCAAGAGTCCATCGATCCTCTTGTCATTTCTTAACTAGATAGTTATCCTTGATGAAGTTAAAAGATCCATCAATAAGCTCGTCAGCCCTCAATTTGTTCAGAGATTTGAGCAAGGTAAGTTCAGGTTTCTTTTCTTAGCCTCACAAGACCTAGATTTTCCTAACTTTCATCGATGATCACTTGAATCTTGTGAGAATACCCCATGAAGCCCAATTACCAAGTATGTTATTCCTTAAGTAGGAAGTGCATTCAATATTCAAAGGATATTATAAAACAGGAATTCATTAGATGAGAAAACTTGATATTCCTAAGTGTAACGTTTACTTGATATATTACACTAAGCACTCTTAAGTCTATGATGTAATATCATGACATGATTAATAATGCTTTTGTACATGCACTAGGGTTGTCAATAGTGTTTTGAATTAGTAATACTCTTGTTTAACCTTGAAGCACTAAAAGTACGCTTGAGTATATAGTCTAATGATACTCAACCAAACAATCCATGATGATCAAAGTGAAATAAGAAATTCAAGCTATCTACACAAATTCAAATAAAGATAGTCCCATTGAAGAAAAACTTGGTTTATAAGAGATATAGTACCATCATTTCAAAAGGATACATACAAAATAAAGAGCACATTTTCTAACATATGAAAAATTCCAAAAGGATCTGTATCTTTGGACAGTAAAGTAAAATTAGTTACAAGTCATGATATATGGTATTGATAATGTAAAACTATATTTAGATAAAGCTTGGCTCCATTTCTTCCAAGGGACGCATAGCCAATTCACCATTCATACCATGGTGCTTACATATATGCTCATTTATGTTGTCAAATGAAACCCTTTTTGATGGATCTATATTCATTATTTTATCTCCAAAAATATCAAACGTGTGTCTAATCATTATCAAGGATGGAGAGACAACTTTTGTTACATCAAAGTAATCAGAAGCATCCTTATAGAAATAGCAAAGCTCCTGTAGTATCTAGCCAAGAGAATAAACATCAGTTTGTGGGCTATAACAACTCTTCAATGTGGTATCTTTCAACTTAGGTGCTAACCATTTTCTCCGTATATGGCCTGCTTTGCATTTCTCTAGTTTTTTTGCATACACTTTATCATCATCTGCACACCCTCGATGTGTCTTGGAAAATGCCTTTCTCTTCTCTAAGAAATCCAAAGTTGTACCCCAATCTATAATCCCCACATAGCAAACATCACCAACAAAATCTAATACAAAATTACTAGGATGTAGATCTGTGTGTAACCACCTTGCTTTGTGCAAACAACACATTCCCAAAATTAATGCATGTATAATAGATGTTATACATTTGCAAAATATATTTATTTGCACTATTTTATCACTTTTCAATTGAGTTTCTTCATCACGCCTTCTTTTACCTATACCCCAAGCATGAAATAACCTTGTAAATCGACCGCAAGATGTAGGTAGTTGAGTCATGAAACTTAAAAGATTTCCACCATTAAAACATGGTGTTATGGTCCATAGAGGTTCTTCTACAGTAGTTGCAATCACACATACTAACACTAGATGTCTGATCAACATCACTATCTCTCTTTGTTGCTTTGCTTGCCTTATATATTATTTTCCTCTATAACACTTTCTTGCATAGATCTTGTTGTGATCAAATCTTGCTACTCCTACAACCTTTACTTTGAATACAACACCACAAGCACCCTTTCCTAGTTTTTCCCCTAGAATTATCTCATCTTCACTTAGATATGTCATAGAGTACACATGAGACATACATGCATAGTTAGTTTGAAGGGCACATACTTCAAATATTGCCATTGAAGTGGTAAAATTTTGTTCCTCAGCAACATATGCAGACCACATCTTTTTATCCCATGAAATTGACTTGTTTAAGCTTCTATCAAATTTTGATTCTGCAACTCATGCTTCCGTATACAATGCATCCCATGCATGTATTTTTCCAACATCAAAATCTTGTTGGAAGTTGGGCTTACTAGTATTCCAAATTTCTAAAAGATTTCCAATCATGCTAGAGATCCATCTTGTGGCAACATCATCCAAATCCATACTCTCAAATGAACATGCAATCCCTAGGTTTTCTACATGTTTTTTAATTTGTGAAATCACATTACAGCTTAGTATGTCTCTTTTTCCAATACTCCAACAAGTATCTCTCATATTTTCTTCTTTTGTAGAGCATATTTCTTTAAATAGCCCGTATCTACATTTTTCCAAAAGTATATATTGTATCCAATTTCCTCATATTACCTTGGATACTTGTTTTTCCCTCAGCATCCATACCTAAAAGGTGAAACCAATAGAGCATATTGATTAGATTTGTGTGTGTGTGTGTGTGTGTGTGTGTGTGTGTGTGTGTGTGTGTGTGTGTGTGTGTGTGTGTGTGTGTGTGTGTGTGTGTGTGTGTGTGTGTGTGTGTGTGTGTGTGTGTGTGTGTGTGTGTGTGTGTGTGTGTGTGTGTGTGTGTGTGTGTGTGTGTGTGTGTGTGTGTGTGTGTGTGTGTGTGTGTGTGTGTGTGTGTGTGTGTGTGTGTGTGTGTGTGTGTGTGTGTGTTCCCATCTTAAATAGTTGAAAAACTACTCTTAAATTTTGAGCTTAAGATAGATACTAATGTGGATTATCAAGTACTTGCTTTCAAACGAGTATATGAATAATTATGTAGTGTTAAAAAGCATAAAGATAAAATCTACTAGCATTATTTAACATTAGTTATATTTTTCTATATATAAATTAACCACACTAGATATGATATCTGTTAGTGCCAAAATCATAAAGACATGGGACATGGATACCATCTTTAGTGCAAGTCATCACTAGCTATTCTTCCTAAGCTCAATAAATTGATCAACCTCATGCTTTATCAATAATCTTTATATCTCTTTAGTAATATTCTCCATTGGATCCTACATTAGACTCCTATTAGATTATGAGTAGTTTATGTATAGTTACTACATTGTGTAACACATTGCATAGTAAGATTATGTAAACTTGATGTCTCTTTAGATGTTAAAATAATGACAATATAGTATCATGTAGTGCCAAGCCAAATGGAATTGGGACATGGATACCATGTTTAGTGCAATCCATTTGAAAAAGCCATAGTGTAAAGTACTCCGTAGCTAGAGTGTAAAGGATATATTCTCTCCTGAATGAATGCCATTTGAAAGTTCCGAAAAGGTTTTGAACTATATACAAGGTCACGTCATATGTTAGACCTTGGTACCCCAATCAAGGATCATGTATGATTTAGACTATCATGATGGGTTATGTATTGGTTTAATTAATGTTCAAGTCTTATATACAATATTTTCAAAATTTAAACATCTTCAAAAGGTAATTGAAGAGAAAGAACCTCACTAGAGAGAGAGAGAGAGAGAGAGAGAGAGAGAGAGAGAGAGAGAGAGAGAGAGTTCTTCTAATGCCTAAAACACCTCCTTATTGTGAATGAATCTACAAGTACACATACAAACCAAGTATGCTAGACAATAACTAATGTTTAGATATAGTAAAAATGTGACCTTTGTATGGGGGATAGAAAAGTACTCCTAAAGAGTATGATGATCCATATTAAATGTTTCTAAGTTGTGCATGTAATCACTTGTGCATCAAAATGGCGTTAACAATGGCATGCACAAACCAAGTACACTAGGTGAGAACTATGGTCTTTTAACTTGTGCCAAGTGCAATCATATAAACATGTATTGACCATATGGAAATAGTAGATTTACACATGCAATAAATCCTACAATGAAAGTATTAACCCTAAAAAGTATACTAATCAAACAATTTATATAACATTACCTAAGCAAGTAAACGATATTATACCCTTGTAAAATTTCCATATTACCTAGTATTGCAAGGCTTTTAGTTTTTTTCCCTTTACTTTCACTCAACCATTTCACTTTGTAGCATAGAGGGGCCAATCATATTACATGTAACTCTTTGTGGCTTGATATTTGCACGTCAAGGAAAAGGTTGAGACAAAGCAACCATATATGCATTCATTGGTTTGAACTCTACCATCAATATAAATGTCACGTCATGTAATGGCGGATTGAATCATAGAAGAAAAAAGCCCTTGAAAGATTCAAACATTTATTATAATATTATTATGGGATCAAACCCTCATTTCCTCCAATAGAGGACAACACCATAATCTTTTACCTAAAGAAACATTGATAATTGATCTTTGAACATTATGGAGTCCTTCCAAACACCAAGCAACATGTTTTGAGTGATTCATATTTGCCAATGAGAAGGCTACACACACACACACACACACACACTCTCTCTCTCTCTCTCTCTCTCTCTCTCTCTCTCTCTCTTCTCTCTCTCTCTCTCTCTCTCTCTCTCTCTCTCTCTCTCTCTCTCTCTCTCTCTCTCTCTCTCTCTCTCTCTCTAAACTAGGGCATGGCACCATGTCCTAGTTTATAGAGTTTGTAATAACCCTAATTCCTTTTATTATAGATTTTGTAAACATAGGGGGTTCCATTATCATTCAACAAAAATCTTATTGGGGATAATGTGATTTCAAGCCATGTATTATGGAAAAGAAAACACCCTCTACTTGGAATCATTGCACTTATACAAAACACATTATTTGTATGGCTAGTACTATGTTGAAAGTCATATTTTTTGTTGCCAATGAATGCCTTACGGATTCCTTCAAAATGACCTACTAACCTTTGTTAACTCTGCTTTTGACTATTGGCTCTATTCATGCACACTCAATCACTAATGATAGCATTGATGGCATTGTTGCGGGTGGTCTTGAGCTTGATAATACTGCAACTTCCTGCTAGCTCTGATCATGGGCACTTAACCATTGATGATGATGGCATTGTTGGAGTTGATCATGAACTTCATAATGTTGTTGATGTGTGTTGCTGATGAAATAGGTGGATGATTGAGAAAATGATCTAATAAACAAATGGATTGTGTAGAATTGTCATAGGCCAACTTATGAACAACCAAAAAATATGTTAGACTTTCAAATTTTTAGGCTATACTTGTTGTCTTCTTTGAAAGCACACACATTTGGAATAACTAGGAGATGGGAAGCTTAACCATCCACTCTAAGATTTAATCTAAAAGCACCAATAACCATGAATTATTCGGCCATTGTTCTATACTTGTTTTCTTTAAAAGCATATACATTTCAAAGTATTTGGAGATGGGAAACTTAAATATCAAATCTACCATTGATCTAAGGTCACTAGCAAGAACTAATTTTTTGAATATTTTTTTGAAATGAAGAAACTTATTTAAGCTACACACAGAATTAAAAATCACATATATACCATGAACCCTCACTATACAAAGCTTCTATAGGTAGTCATGGTATAAGGCATGGAGCTTGTTCAAGCTAGCTTCCCATTATCCATAGTTGGTACCATTGAAGTTTTGGTCTATGGATTGAGGTAGTAAGTTTACATGAAAATATGCTTCATAGATTCGTCTTAAACAAGTGTCTTGTACACAACCTTTGAGTTTGAATTCATTGCTAGAGTCAAATGGAGATTGTAGTCTCTAAGAGTGTGCTCACATATACGCCATCTAACTGTGAATAGACTATGCTTACAAATTTGTTTACATCATAGTCTACTTTGCATGTAGTGTCTATATCCATGCCTATTATGTATATATAAATATTGTTTGATTACTACTAGTTGCATTTTTTAATTTAATAATAAATTAGAAATGGTGGTGAGCCTTTGCATGTATGATTGTAACAGGATGTCATGCAGCATATTTGGCTAGCTTTCTGACTCGCACTAAATACTTGCCTTTAAGTGTTATTACATGATCATTGAAAGGGTCAGTGTTCATTACAACAGCTCCTTGGCATTTCATGTATTTTACTGCCTCAATCTAGAGTTCATACATAATGAATGGAATATTTATTGTATGCAGAGTTGTGGATTAGTGTATAAATCTCACTCCTAGGCATAGTGACAAGAGAGGAGATTCTACTGTAGATACAAGCGTTAATAATGTATTTTATTCAATATATTAGGTAGTTAGCATCCTAAAGGAACCCTCAACAGCACCATTTTCTTTCTCTATATTGCAAAATTCTTGCAAAATATGGTATAGGTTACATTTTGTGCAATGATGAGACTGCCTGTAGACCCAAGTAGTTTGTTAAATTACAGTTTTTTAAAATGTTGGAAATTTTTTGTCCAAAAGCTATTATGTATGTTCTATGTTTCAGAATGAAAAATTTGATGGAAGATCTAGAGCATTGTGTTACTCTTCATAATTTGCACATTGAACTAATTTTTATGCACAGTATGAATCCTCTAAAGGTAATTAATTTTTATATTGGTTTGAAGAATACAAGGTCTGTGTGAGACATACCGTGACACAAGGGTGGTTGTTTTAGTTATGTCTAGCATCTATAGTGAGAGAATTCATGAAGCAAACTACCTCATTGCATCTATATACACTAGCATGTCATAAGAAATCAGTAGGACGATTGAGACTGAATCTACCAAGAGTTTTGGTGGTGTTGATAGGCTCAATATGTTTCTCCCCTTTGATCCTTATTTACTTAAGCATTCAGACATGTAATAGAATCTACATGAAGCTTATGAATCCTTCAATGCTTTGGTATGATATGGATCTTTAAATGAGCTAAATTGTGGTTAATGCATGCAGATTCATAAGGCCAAACTTTACTTTTTGGTCAATGGTACAGTATGAATGTGAAGAATAGAGTATTGATGATGATGAGAGTGGATTGGAAGATGATTTTGAATCTGAAGACACTAGTGCTAGACGAGTTGCAAAACATGTCCATAGAGCGCAAGTGGAAAGCATGAGCAAAGTGAGCTAACAACTATGGCTAGTAAATAACTATTTGGTAGGTTTTTCTTGTCTAATGCAACATCCTTGGTAAGACAACCTCTAATTAACCTCTATGCTATAAGATTAATGCATTCAAAATTTTGACATGAATATAGAAGAATGGTAGAGGCTCGAGAGGCCGGATCCTTCTATGTGTGTTGATGATAGTGTGGAACAATGGATATATGATGTATCTGTAGCTCATAGATCCCTCAAGACTCCAAGCTCCTCAACAAATGCACTTGAAACTTCCCACTACTACTTCTAAAACTTGATCTACCAAGCTACCAACCTACGTGTTGTAGCATGACAACTGCATCAGCCTTCAACAATGCAAAGTTTGAACTTTGAAGACCTACAAGCTACTAGCCTATGTGTTGCAATGTCCAAATGTGTTAGCTTGCAAGCAATGAGGACTTTGAAGACCAACCTAGCAATTGGAAGTACTCAACAATGGGATCATGGAAGTTGGAACTGTCCTATGGAAGCAGAGAAAAATGTGGGGCTAAGTTTTAACAAAAGCACGCTTTCAACTTGGGTTGAGAGTCAAAGCCACTACATTAAGAGGGAAAAGAGCATGTTGAAGGGGTATAAATAATAATGGAATAAAGTAGAAAGTCAAAGAAAGATAAGAGAGATCGACCAGGGTGTATGATACATAAGTCAAAGTGGGCGCATAAACAAAAAACATATGACAAATGGGTGAAGAATAAGGAAATAGTGAAATGGTCCCAAAGGGGAAATGATAAAGAAACAGAGACATGTGTCCAAGTGCTCTCTCTCTCTCTCTCTCTCTCTCTCTCTCTCTCTCTCTCTCTCTCTCTTTGTCTTTGTCTTTGTGCACATTTTTGAAGAATTTACCCAAGTGGATCCCTCTCTCAATCTATCTTGGTCTTTTGAAGAATTCATCTGCGGCTGAGAGAGAGAGAGAGAGAGAGAGAGAGAGAGTATGCTTTTACTTGATTAGCAAAGCCCACCCCAACACCGAGTAGAATCCTACCAATGATGAGCATGGCCATGTCCTTGGCACCGCCGTTGATGGTAGTGCCCACCAAGAAGCTCAAGCCACCCATCAGCATCTCAGTGCTTGGGAGTCAATGCAACATGGTAGCTTGCGCAAACTGCACTGGTAGTTTGGAACTAGTACTCACACACTCACATCCTTGATCACCACCTCCTCTTAAACTGCAACACCCACAGTTTGTGCACCCCATCCTACTATCATTCTCTCCTCAAATGATGAGGAAGCCTTGAGGAAGCATCCCTTATAAACAGCTTTGTAGCTTCTTTAATTACAATGGGGTTCCTTGACTCCATTCTTAGAAATCTTTGCTCACTGCAGGAAATGGTGCAGGGAGGTAGCTTGTTCTCAGGAGAGTAACCACAATTGTAGGAAGTACAAGGTGTTGATCAAGAGTCAAGACTCACCACTACCTGTGTAATCTAGGGAGCACAAACTGTGGGATGCTACAACCTACTACATGGACAAATGTACTTGAAACTTTACAAGGTGGAGTTAATGAGGAGAGTGCAAGTAATGGCACAGAGAGGCTGACAGGGGTATGGAGTAGAGTGAGGAACATCAGATATATATATATATATATATATATATATATATGTATGTATTTTGAGAAATGGGGAGAGAGAGAGATCTTGATTTTTCAAATTATGTTTTTAATAGGGAGAGGGATTTGGTATGTTGCCAATTTTTTAATTCTATTGATAACTTCTCTCTCCCATGCATTGACTCTAAAAGAATCTTTGTTAATTACGGACTCTCATAGTATGATACTTAATTTGAACACATCACACTCACTTGCACCGATCACAATTTGCACCCAATTGCAATAACTTAGGAACTTGATCAATAAGCTAGGGTCGGCAATGTACACAAGTAGACAGTTCATGCATAGTAGCTAGGGTTGAGGTACTCATGTACTTAGTCGTAGGTGATACTCATTCATAGAACTTAGAAACTCAAACACACTACCCCTCAAGAAGTTGCACACATTAAGCACTTAATCACATAAGGCACATAGGTGCACTTGGCACATCTAGAAGCACCCAATCACATTGCCTTGATCCATTTCGGCACACTTAGACCAACTATCCTAGGGCAGATCTAGTTAGGTGCATTTTCACTTAGAAATTAGCATATACTTGGGCATGAATTAGACACCTATCCACTCAGGAGTATTAGACAATTAAAATTAAGATAAAATCGTGCACTTGGTCTAGGGTGTACTATAGGAGTTTTTGCACTAAAGTGTACACCACCCTAGGTCATTCAGGACATATACCTTAGGATACATGTAATATACCCCCCCTTAATCATTTTTTTAAAAACTTTAATACAATTTTTTTATACCTCTCTCTCTCCTCGCCGACAGCACGTCGGGGAGAGAGAGAGGGAGTGAACTAGTTTTAGGGGGGGCATGTAGCCCCCCAGGTGGGGAGGGGTGGCGGCCGTCTCCCCCCCCCCTCCATCATATAAGGGAGACTCCCCCTCCTCCCTGGCATCGAATGGCAGGTCCTCCCGCCCTCATGCATCGTCATGTTCCCCCCTCGACCATATAAAGGAGTCTCCCCCTCCTCCTTGGCGTTCAACACATGTCCTCCCCACCTCGTGCATCGTCACCTCCCCCCCCCCTCCGTTTGCCGCAGCCCCCCCCCCCCCCATGGGTCTCCTATCACAAACCCCCCCCCCCCCCCCTCCTCGTTTGTTAGGTGGAGAAACCCCCCCCCCCCCCCCCCCCCATGGGTCTCCTATCACAAACCCCCCCCCCCCCCCCCTCCTCGTTTGTTAGGTGGAGAAACCCCCCCCCCCCCCTTGTGGAGAGAGAGAGAGAGAGAGAGAGAGAGAGAGAGAGAGAGAGAGAGAGAGAGAGAGAGAGAGAGAGAGAGAGAGAGAGAGAGAGAGAGAGAGAGAGAGAGAGAGAGAGAGAGAGAAGAAGAAGAAGAAGAAGAAGAAGAAGAAGAAGAAGAAGAAGAAGAAGAAGAAGAAGAAGAAGAAGAAGAAGAAGAAGAAGAAGAAGAAGAAGAAGAAGAAGAAGAAGAAGAGAGGGAAGGAGAAGAAGAGAGAGAGAGAAGAAGAGAAGGAGGGAGAGAGGGAAGGAGAAAAAGAGGAAGAAGAGAGAGAGAGAGAAGGAGAGAAGGAGAGGGAGAGAGGGAAGGAGAAGAAGAGAAAAAGAGAAAAAGAGAAAAAGAAGAGGAAGAGGAAGAAGAGAGAGAGAGAGAAGAAGAGAAGGAGAGGGAGAGAGAGGAGAAGAGAAGGAGAGGGAGAGAGAGGAGAAGAAGAAGAAGAGGAAGAGAGAGAGTAGGAGAAGGAGAAAAGAAAAGAAGAAGAAGAGGGAGAGAGAGAAGGAGAAGAGGAGAAGAACAAGGAGAGAGAGAGAGAGAGAGAGAGAGAGGGAGGGAGTTGGTGAGTGGAGAAGGTGTTGAGGGCCGTGTTGGAGGAGCCGTGTTTGAGGAGCCACTTTTCAAGCCACCTCCTCATCGTCAAGGGTCACCTTACTCACAACCTTTCCTTTCCCAAGCCTGTCATCTTGAAGGCACATTAAGGTCAGGACTATTCGAATTCCACATGGTAAATGGCTCCCAAAAAGAGAGTTGTGGGAAGTGTAAGTGCCAGAGCTACCAATGGTACCGGTAATGTGGGAGAGGCGAGCGAAGCAACCAACGCAGCAAATGCCCCTACAATCACGAATTAAACCCAGGTCCTTTTGATATCCTAGGCTTTATAATTAATTTTGGTTAAGCATATTCTGTATTATTTCAAGAATAAGAAATAAAGGGGTAGTTACATGCATGGAACAAGAACGAGCCTTAGATTTTTATTTTTTTTTTAAACTCCAAGTGATAGGTTGCATGCATGTAATGGCAGAGCATGGAGTTCGTATAAGTTTATATGCATAGAATGATAGCTTTTACACACATAGAATAATAAGGTTTTCACATTATTTCACATAAAATAATAGTTTTAATCTAGTTCAGTGCATGAGGAGACATCTAGAATTCATGATTCACAATCATGATTAAAATTAACACATGAAATGTTAGTTTCTGTTCATAGGATGCAATTGCATCGATGGATAGAAACCTAAACTTTCATATACACAAGTCACATGAGATCCGGTGCATTAGGAATAAGTATTCATTGCCAAGTATGAAGAGAGTTAAAGGTCATTTAGGATGTAATAACATATTAAATGCACCATGTGCATGATGGGTAAGTTTGATTGGAAAATTCCACATAGTACGGCACTAAGAGAGATGGAAGGGACGCATGCATCTAGATTGTATCCTAAAGGCCTAGATGAAAGTCTTACATTGCCAAGAGTGTTAACTAAACTTGGTTAGAGGGAGATGAGTAAAGAACTGGAAGAATAAAAGACCCTTGGTTGGGTTGCGATTAAGGCATGTCCGTGGCCTTGGTTGACTAGTTAATGCTTTGAGTTAGGGTTAAGATACCATAAGGTAAAACCCAAGGGGAAGAGCAAGTCAAAATAAGTTAACTTACTAAGAAGATTTTCTTGCATGATCTTGTTTGAGATTATTGGGATCTTTCCAAGTCACGAATGATCCAGGATCGGATACTGAGAGCATCCGGGAAAAAGTAGTCACACCTTAGCAGATGGTCGTACAAACGGCCTTCGAAATATTCGTGATTGTACACTTAGGTATATTATTTGAACTTCGTTGTTCAAGGAACTAATTCAAGGAAAAACACTTAATGCTTCAGGTTAAAAGCCTGGAGGGAGAGGCAGGAACAGTAACCTCCGACTGTCTGCCTGGCCCTATCCAAGGGGGTTGTTAGCCGTGCTAGGTATATGGACCTAACCTGCCGCGAGAGATCTCTCCATGGGTGCTGCTTGGAGTAGGAGGACGCTTGGGTGCAAGGGGAGGCTCTGGCTATAAATTTCTTGCCTCCAGATCCCACACAATAGACCAACATGACTCGAGATGGGATCTCGAGGCCCATGTACTAGTCTATGGGCAGAACTCGGAGCAGCAATCCTGTAGATTGCTTGGATAGCCTTCGGGCATGATACTTGATGTACTCCGTGATTATGATAAATAAAGATCATATATTTGAAAAAAAGGAACTTGCTTGACATTGTTTTTGTGTCAGTGCCTAAGTTATGTGAAGGAACCAGTGATTAAATTGATTAATTAAGGAAGCTACTTTTGCATGTCAAACGTAATGTGGTAGGTAATTAGATAACTAAGCAAACTGAGGAAAGTGCGGTGGACATGACTTGGGTCTGTCCTACGGAAGGGTGGTCCCAGTTAGTTGGGAACTTTTCTTAAAGACAAGATAACGAGACTATGAAGACCTAGCATCAGTAGAGTTAGAATCTCGATTTATGTTGTTTTAGGGAAAAGGAATGAGACTATGCCTTATGGCAGAGAGGTTGAGCTTCGCATCCCTCTCGCTTCCCATTCTCCATGAACCAAGTGTAACATGAATTCTCTTCAACTCTGTTGTTCCTACACAAAGTGGTGTATCTGGAGCTCGATGCTAGCTACTTCCTAGAGGCCTTGCTGATAGGAAAGGAACCCTGACTTCAGGCCCGAGTTCAGGCCGATCTTAAGTGGGAACAATCAGACACTTCCGCTCGGGGCTAACTCGGGAAGACCTAGATCACAAACCCTATGACATTCCTTGCGAGTGCCCGGTGGAGCTTTCTAGACCCTCTTCCCGATGGGCTGCTCTAAGACATATCCCACAAGCGGACAAGTGGACACGTTACAGTTGGTATCAGAGCAAACAAACGGGATCTAAAGATTACAAGGGAACTTAATAGAGGAAAATAAAGGGTGTAAGGGGATAAACAGGGGAAGGTGAGTAGAATAGAGTAGTGTTTTCTGTTGAAAACATTTCTTTACTCACTTATGGATGCTGGGTTGCAGAATCATGAAGCATGGAGCAAGTTCTTGGTGTTTCAAGTCATGTTCATGATTGCAATGCATGCTTCAAATTATCGCTAGAGGCTTGGCATGATGGATATTCTGTACCGCATCTATAATCCTTCTCTCTTGTATGCAGAACAGAGATGGATGGGAGACTCAGGAATATACTACATAGCAACCCATCGACTCGCATACCTTCAGACCAACTTGAAGAGAATCAAGTGGATGGAGGATTTAAAGATCGTGAAGTTGTTCATCTTTGTCGAAGCTCACGTAAACGCAACTTTGCACGTTAGTGGTCGAAAAGTCAAGCAGAACAAGTATGTCTATGAAGAGGTGACCCGGATGATCTCTGCCAATAGAATAAAAGTGTTAGGGCGCTATGAGAAGAACGGGTATCAAAGGAAGGGATACCCCAGGCTTCCTATGACTTACCATTTCCTAAAAATCTATGACCCCACTCCATATTACTATTCCATCCCTGTAGCCGATTGTAACACAATCCTATTTTCCCCAAACTGATGTATCAATCAACTTGTCCTACTTATCCAAAATAAATTTATTCAAAGGGTTATGCCCTCATGAATGTCCACAGGGGGGGGTGCTACCGCTAGTGTAAACGGAGGGGGGGGGAGGTGACGATGCACGAGGAGGGGAGGACCTACCATTCGATGCCACGGAGGAGGGGGGAGTCTCCCTTATATGGTGGAGGGGGGGGAAGATGGCCGCTACCCCTCCCACCTGGGGGGTTGCTTGCCCCCCCAACACTAGTTCACTCCCTTATATGGTGGAGGGGGGGAAGATGGCCGCTACCCCTCCCACCTAGGGGGTTGCATGCCCCCCCAAACACGAGTTCACTCCCTCTCTCTCTCTCTCCTCGACGTGCTGTCAGCGGGGAGAGAGAGAGAGATTAAAAAATTGTATTAAAGTTTAAAAATTTAATTAAGGGGGGGTATATTACATCCTCCCCCTCTTAGAGGAATCGAGATGTCCTCATCTCGAGAAGACTTGGGGGTATTGTTGATTGAGAATATTTTCATCCATCCAGGTGGCATCCTCTTCGGGATAATCTTTCCACTGGATGAGGTATTCTCTCAAGGTCTTTGATCTCAAATGCCTCTCCCTGACATCTAGGACTCTATCAAGCCGTAGCTCAAGGACTCCTTGGCTAGGCATTACAATTTGCTGGTCATCAAGTACATGATTCGGATTAGGTAGATACTTTTTCAATAGGCTAACGTGGAATACATTATGAATCTTTAGATTTGCTAGCAGCTGTAGTCTATAAGCATTAGGCCCTAGGCACTTAGTGATCTTATAAGGTCCACAATACCTCAGACTTAGCTTCTTGTACTCTCCCAAGGACAGTGAACTCTTTTTAGGGCATACGCGGATGAAGACCATATCACCTTCGATGAAGGATCTGTCTTGCCGTTTCAAGTCAACGTAAGCCTTCTGTCTATCCTTGGCAGCTTGAATGTCTTGTCTTATTGATTTGATTTGATCATCCATGTCTTCCAGCATCTGCCTTGAAGTTTCTACCCTCAAATTTGGATCTGAGAAGTTCAAAGGGGTACGACAATCATGCCCATACAATGCTTGAAAAGGAATCATCTGAATACTTTGTTGGTAAGAGGCATTGTAGGCAAACTCAACCAGTGGCAAATATTGAATTCACTTTTTGGGTTCGCAACAGCAGTATGCCCTAAGCATATCTTCAATGACTTGATTGACTCGTTCTGTTTGACCATCAGTTTGGGGATGGTAAGTTGTACTGAAACAGAGTTGAGTTCCAATAACCTCAAAGATAGCCCTCCAGAAGTGTGATGTGAAGAGAGAGTCTCGATCACTAATGATTCTTCTGGGTAACCCATGCAGTTTGAATATGTCATTGATGAATAATCTTGCGATGTCTGAAGCTTTATAGTTTGTCTTAACAGGGATGAGATGTCCGACCTTGATGAGCATATCTACTACAACCATAATAGAGTTGTATCCTCCCTGAACTTGGGGTAGGCCAACAATGAAGTCCATACTAATGAATTCCCATTTCATTTGGGGAATGTCAAGTGGTTGCAATTTCCCAGGCATTTTAATATGTTCTACCTTAATGCCTTGACAAGACAAACATTCCATTACATATTTAAGAACGTCACCCTTGAGCCTTTCCCAATAATAGCCTTTCTGACCGCGTTAAGGGTCTTGGCATAACTAGGATGTCCTGAGAAAGGGGAGTCATGGGCTTCCCAGAGTATCTTCTGCTTGAGAGTTTGACCTGCATGGATACTTAATCTTGCCCTAAAGTAGACAAGTCCACTGCTGACAGAGAATTCTTGATACTTCATCTTTAGCTTCGAGTCTTGATCCTTGATGGGGATCTCCCTTAGCATTTTCTGATAGACTAGGTCATGATATGCCTCATCTTTTGCTAGCTCAAGAATCGGGTTGTTTGGCACTGATACCTTTGTGGCTAGAGACCTTGCCGTTGATGGATCTTGCAAAATAAGAGAGTTTAGAAATGCCTTGCGAGTGAGTGCATCAGCAACTACATTCTCTTTTCCAAGCCTATATTTGATTTCAAAATCATATTCTTCCAGCACTTTGATCCATCGACGTTGCCTCATATTGAGCTTATTCTGGGTAAAGATCCATTTAAGACTCTTGTGGTCCGTCACTAAGGAAAATTTGTTACCTAGCAAGTAATGCCTCCAAAGTTTTAGGGCATGGATGACAACCAATAACTCCAGATCGTGGGTAGCATAATTCCTTTCATGGCTCTTCAATTTTCTTGAAGAATATGCTATGGGATAACCTTCTTGCAT
This sequence comes from Lygodium microphyllum, assembly GCF_053477565.2. NCBI lineage: Eukaryota > Viridiplantae > Streptophyta > Polypodiopsida > Schizaeales > Lygodiaceae > Lygodium > Lygodium microphyllum. The sequence goes on along the minus strand of NC_141147.1, from coordinate 130,874,765 downwards.
AAGTACACATCCTAAACCAAGTGCGCTAGCATCAGTTACCACTTCAAACTCCTTACCAAGATCAGGAAGTTTCAGGATGGGTACTGATACTAAGCTTTGCTTTAGTTTATCAAAGCTGGTCTGTTCCGCAGGTGACCATACAATTGCTACTTGCTTCTTTAGTAGATCAATCAGAGGTGCTGCAATCAAGGCATAATCTTTGATGAAAATCATGTACCATCCTGTCAACCCAAGAAAACTACGTATTTCTTTGACAGAAGTTGGTGTTGGCCATTCCAAAACGTCTCTGACCTTAGTTGGATCTACTGAAATTCCTTTCGCTAATACAGTGAATCCCAAATATTCAATCTGTCACTTGAAAAATATGCACTTCTTCTTCTTGGCATAAAGCTTGTGTGCTCTCATTGTTTCAAGAACAATGTGAAGCAGGGGTTCATGATCTTTTGTGGACACCTAGGTTCATTACCCTAGATCTCACCGAAGTTGGCTTCCCACCCAGTAGGAATTTCACCTTAGCAGTTTGCCTAGTACAAGTGACCTCACGACCATTTGCTAATTCCACAAGTAAAGTAGGTGCATCTATTATGTCTATCCCTAATCTTTTTGCACAGATTGGTGAAATGAAGGGATGTGTACTGCCACAGTCAATCAGGGTTTTGAATCTTTTACCTTGATAATCTGATGGAGTTGAATCACCAAGAATTGGCGATTCGGACCCTTCTTGTGAAGAGCGGCGTGAATCGTTGCCCTCTCAATGTCAGCATCCATGGATGGATCTTCTTCATCGTCCAGCTCCTAACACTAGAGGTTCTCCCTCTGGCCATAACGGTGGTTCCTTGGCCATGAGTGGCTCTATTTTGACCTTGGAATTACCCTTGGTGATGTCTTCTGCTAAGCTTGGGACACTCCCTCTTGAAGTGTCCGGGCTCGTTGCAATGGAAGCAATGTGGGTTGTGATTATTACTTTGTGTTAGAACAAAGTTATTGACAGCATCGGCCCTCGCTTTCTTTCTTTGGCCCTGGTTCTGACTCTGCGCTCTCTTGGTCTGAGCCTTAAACATACCCTTATTCTGATCTCTGTAAGGCCAAATCCTGTTGTTCATTGGTTTGGTCTCTGCACCTCCTGTATTATTGGAGCAGCTTGAATGAGTGTGTATTGTAGATCCGTTGGCCGCATTGATTCCAATCGAGTGTTTAAGGATGGATTCAACCCAACACAGAATTTTGACACCTATTGTGTCATATCCATTGGGGGTGCATACTTTAGGAGTGAAACAAACTTTGAATAATATGCTTCCAAGGATAATCATAGCTGCTTCAAGTCATAGAATTCATTCATCTTTTGTGTATGTTAGGTAGGTGGCAGATACCTCCCTCGCATAGCTTCCTTAAGCTTATCCCAAGCGACTGTCCCCTTCGAGATCACTTGTTCTCTGCACCACTGTTTTCACCAAAGTCTCGCTTCGCCTGTAAGCTTAAGTTTGGCGAGCATGGCTTGGTTAGCAGGTGCAATTCCTACTACCTCAAAATAGTCCTCCATGGACTCAATCCAAATCTCGGCTTCGGCTTGAACAGTCCTTCCCTTGCCACCCCATCAAACTCGGGTGGCTTAATTTGTTTGAGAATGAACTTCTTCTCTTGAACCACAACTGGACTTAGTGTAGGAGTCAGACTTGGAACCTGCGCTTGGGGTTGCGTCTGGACAATAAGATTCTTTATGTTAACATCTTATCAAACGTTCCCCATATTACGTTAATACAACTAGCACAACTTTTAGCCAAGTGATTTAATCACTTAACACCTTAGCTAACATTTACGATCAAGATAGAAAATTGCAGAGAGAGAGAGAGAGAGAGAAAGAGAGAGAAGAGAGAAGAGAGAAGAGAGAAAAAGAAGAAGAAGAAGAAGAAGAGGAGGAAGGAGAGAAGAGAGGGAGGGAGAAGAGGAGGGAGAGAGAAGAAGAGGAGGGAGAGAGGGAAGGAGAAGAAGAGAAAAAGAAGAAGAAGAGGAAGAAGAGAGAGAGAGAAGAAGAGAAGGAGAGGGAGAGGGGGAAGAAGAAGAAGAAGAGAAAAAGAAGAAGAAGAAGAAGAAGAGAGAGAGAGAGAAGAAGAGAAGGAGAGGGAGAGAGAGAAGGAGAAGAAGAAGAGAAGAAGAAGAAGAAGACGGAGAGAGAGAGTAGAAGGAGAGAAGACAAGAAGAAGAAGAGGGAGAGAGAGAGAAGAAGAAGAGGACAAGAGGAGAAGAAGGAGAGAGAGAGAGAGAGAGAGAGAGAGAGAGTTGGCGAGTGGAGAAGGTGTTGAGGGCCGTGTTTGAGGAGCCGTGTTTGAGGAGCCACTTTTCAAGCCACCCCCTCATCGGCGAAGGCCACCTTACTCACGACCTTTCCTTTCCCAAGCCTGTCATCTTGAAGGCCCGTTAAGGTCAGGACTATCCAAATTTCGCGTGGTAAATGGCTCCCAAAAAAAGAGTTTCGGGAAGTGTAAGTGCCAGAGCTACCAATGGTACCGGTAATGCGGGAGAGGCGAGCAGAGTGACCAACGCAGTAAATGCCCCTACGATCACGAATCAAATCTAGGTCCTTTTGATATCCTCGGCTTTATAATTAATTTTGGTTAAGTATATTCTGTGTTATTTCAAGAAGAAGAAAAAAAGGGGTAGTTACATGCATGGAACAAGAACGAGCCTTAGGATTTTTTTTAAAAAACTCCAAGTGATAGGTTGCATGCATGTAATGGTAGAGCATGGAGTTCGCATAAGTTTATATGCATAGAATGATAGCTTTTACACACATAGAATGATAAGGTTTTCACATTATTTCACATAAAATAATAGTTTTAATCCAGTTCAGTGCATGAGTAATCATCTGGAATTCATGCTTCGCAATCATGATTTAAAAAAACACATGAAATGTTAGTTTCTGTTCATAGGATCCAATTGCACCGATGGATAGAAACCTAAACTTTCATATACGCAAGTCACATGAGATCCGGTGCATTAGGAATAAGTATTCATTGCCAAGTATGAAGAGAGTTAAAGGTCGTTTAGGATGTACTAACATATTACATGCACCATGTGCATGATGGGTAAGTTTGATTGGAAAATTCCGCATAGTACCGCACTAAGAGAGATGGAAGGGATGCATGCATCTAGACTGTATCCTGAAGGCCTAGATGAAAGTTTTGCATTGCCAAGAGTGTTAACTGAACTTGGTTAGAGGGAGATGAGTAAAAACTCGAATAATAAAAGACCCTTGGTTAGGTTGCGATTAAGGCATGTCCGTTGCCTTGGTTGACCAGTTAATGCTTTGAGTTAGGGTTAAGATACCATAAGGTAAAACCTAAGGGGAAGAGCAAGTCAAAATAAGTTAACTTACCAAGAAGATTTGCTTGCATGATCTTTTTTGAGATTATTGGGATCTCGCCAAGTCGCAAACGATCCAGGATCGGATGTTGGGAGCATCCGAGAAAAAGGAGTCACACCTTAGCAGATGGTCCTACAAACGGCCTCCGAAATGTTCGTGATTGTACACTTAGGTACATTATTTGAACTCCGTTTCTCAAGGAACTAATTCAAGGAAAAACACTTAATGCTTCATGTTAAAAGCCTGGAGGGAGAAGCACGAACAGTTACCTCTGACTGTCTACTTTGCCCCATCCAAGGGGGTTGCTAGCCGTGCCGAGTATATGGACCTAACTTGCCGCAAGAGGTCTCTCTGTGGGTGCTGCTTGGAGTGGGAGGACGCTTGGGTGCTAGGGGAGGCTCTAGCTATAAATTCCTTGCCTCCGGATCCCGCACAAGAGACCGACATGACTCGAGATGGGATCTCGAGACTCATGTACTAGTCTACGGGCGGAACTTGGAGCAGCAATCCTCTAGATTGCTGGGATAGCCTTCGGGCATGATACTTGATGTACTCCGCAATTATGATAAATAAAGATCAGATATTTGAAAAAAAGAAACTTGCTTGACATTGTTTTTGTGTCAGTGCCTAAGTTACGTGAAGGAACCAGTGATTAAATTGATTAATTAAGGAAGCTGATTTTGCGTGTCAAACGTAATGTGGTAGGTAATTAGATAACTAAGAAATTTGAGGAAAGTGCGGTGGACGTGACTTGGGTTCATCCTACGGAAGGCTGGTCCCGGTTAGCTAGGAACTTTTCTCAAAGACGAGATAACGAGACTATGAAGACCTAGCATCAGTAGAGTTAGAATCCATATTTATGATTTTTAGGGGAAAGGAATGGGACTATGCCTTATGGCAGAGAGGTTGAGCTTCGCATCCCTCTCGTTTCCCATTCTCCATGAACCAAGTGCAGCATGAATCCGCTTCGACTCTGTTGTTCCTACGCAAAATGGTGTATCTGGAGCTCGACGCTAGCTACTTCCTAGAGGCCTTGCTGATAGGAAAGGAACCCTGACTTCAGACCGATCCTAAGTGGGAACGGCCAGACACTTCTGCTCAGGGCAGACTCGGGAAGACCTAGATTACAAAACTTGTGACATTCCTTGCGAGTGCCAGGTGGAGCTTTCTAGACCCTCCTCCGGATGGGCTTCTAAGATGTGTCCCACAAGCGGATGAGTAGACACATTACAATACATAATTGATAGGCACTCTTGCACACATTAGGTATGAGCACTTAGTTACACGATAGAAGGTAGAACCTAAGCACATAATACAGGGATATACCCTTGCACCACTTGTGTACATTTAGGGTGGACACTCAAGCACATGAGTATCTAGGCACACACCACATAGCCTTAGTACATATTACCATTCCAAATATAGAACTAAAGCAAATACCGTCCATACATTGACCTAGGCACATTGCATATAGTCATTCTAGGGCACTCTTAGCATAATAGGGTACCACACACATGCTAGACATTGCACTCTTTCATAGGCCCCTCTATCATGCAAAAGTCATCTAAAGCACTTAGGTGATTTGCAAAATAGAATAATACTTTAAAAACTTTATTCTCACAACCACCACTTCCTAGATGAAGTAAGTCATTTTTAGTACACATCCCAATTTCCTTGCCTAAGGTGCTTCTACATTTCATTATGGCAATCCCCACACCCCCCCCCCTATGCCTCCCTAAAAAAGTGTGCTTCTAAAAAATTTTGAATAAAAATATCCCCAACGTTGAGGTTCATCATACCTTTTTGTTAAAGATCTAGCCCATTTTTATGATTTAATAATACCCTTTTGGAAAAACTTTACGTGTTCAATATAAAAACCCATTTTGTGAATAGATGTATTACTTTTAAAATATCATTTTGTAAATGTACATTTGTAAGCCTATGTATTTTTATATTCCCTTTTTTTGAACTCACGTTACACACATTTTTATACATAGTGACCACCCCCCCCCCCCCCCCCCCTCGAGGGGTTAGCCTAATGATGTTCCTTGGCAACGCAGCACGATGTGATTAGAAAGAAAGCATGAAAATATTATTTGTGCACGTCAAATTGGCTGGTTTTCAGTTAAGTTTTTTGAGCATGGAGTGCCATGCACTTTGTATATGCAATCTAAATATGGTATCAGAAGATAAATTCCTAGATGCACTCTCTCCGCCCTCTCTTTGCCATGGATATAGAAATTCAACCTTCAACAAGGTGACCAAGCTCTAAAATCATATCAATATCTATATTTAATTCAATCTAAACAAATAGAAGATAGTTTTCTACTATCATTAGTAAAGGTAGCTAGATTACTATCCAATAAGAAAAATGTAAGAAAAGATAAAGATCTCAAAGCTACTTCATCTTTGCTTGGAAGGGTGGGTTTAAATATTTTACACTTGGAGCAAACAAAAATAGCATAAAATATGTACTAGCGCAACATGTGTTTATGCACAAAGAGTTGTGTTTGGAATGCGGAACTTCAAATCTTCCATTTCATAGACCAAATTGTAAATATTTGGTTCTCAATATCTTTTTTTTCTTGAACTTAGTATTAAGTTTTATTTTAATAAATTATATTCTTATTTATAGATGCTTATCCTTTTGATATTGAGAAATGGCAACCAATGGAGTCTATTATGGTTTGATTGAAGAAGAAATGTACAGAAGAAATGTACAAAAGTATGAGAAAAAGACAACTTGCAATAATGTAATATTTATTTATAATCATTCTTATATAGTATCTATGCAACATAGTCAATGGGGAGTAATATCCATCCTTTCTTTGCCTAAATTTACAAGCCTTGAGTGGTCTTTTCCAAGACTAACCATTAACAAGAGCTATAGATGTAAAATATTTTCTAAGATATAGAAAGTACTAAACCTAATCCCTCAAGTAGGCTAAGCAAGGTTACTTTGTTTATACATGTTAATATTTTTTAATTTCTTTTTCAATGCTAATGTAAGAAGATCAAAGGCTATGCTATCAATCAAGAGACTAGCATATGATCATGTCTTACCATTTGTTGATGAGGGATGGGATATTAGGATAGAAGGTAATATATTTTGTAAGATAGATTAGAACTTTGTTGCTTGTAATTACATGGTTACTACTCAAAATTTCATCCTTAGCTTTTATTGCATTAAATGGCATTATGTTGGTAGTAGTATAGTTTCTTTGGACCAAAATCTTGATGATGTTGGTAAAGATTATATACTAGATCTTGTTCAATGATACGATCCTAAAGGTTATATCATCATGTATACTACATCGAGTGAGAATGGATATGTAGAATGAAGAAATTGAAGTGCTATAAGAAGCCTAGAAGACTTATATTTTTAGTGAGAGATTATTAATAATACTTTGTCTTTCTCCTCTTCTTTCTTCTCCTTCTTCTCTCTTCTCTCACTTTCCTTCTTTTCTTCTCCTTCTCTTCTTCTCTTCTTTCTCTTCTCCTTCCCACTTTCTCTCTTCTTTTCCTTCTTCTTCTCTCTCTCTCTCTTCCTCCTCTTCTCTCTCTCCCTCCTTCTTACTTTTCTCCCACTACTTCCTTCTTATCCTCTCCTCCTCCCTTTCTCCTCACGTCCGGTCAAGTGGCAGGGGGGCTTCTACGTCAACAGAAGGGGGGGCGCAGCGTCGACCCTCCGTTGGGGGGGGGGGGGGGGGCATGTTGACGAGGAGGAGGAGGGTGGCCTTTTAAAGGGGGCGCAGCTATAAGCCGCCACCTAGGCGGCATGCACCCTCTTTCCTTCTTCACTCCCTCTCTCTCTCTCTCCCCGACCTATTGTCGGGGGGGAGGGAGAGGGAAAAAATTTTTAGAAAGAAAAGAAAAGAGGGGGGGGGGGGGGGGGGGGGGGTTCCTACAACACGGGGACGTTACATTAGGAGACAATGCCAATGATAAGCTTTGGACTTACAAATATCGTAGAAGACCTAAAAACAAGCCCAAGCCTTATAGACAAAGGTATCGATGCAGAGTCAACACAACGCGGCGATGGATACCCAAAATGTTGCTACATGCTCAAGGGTATTACGCAGGTAACCGATGGATTTGGGTACCGAAAACCCCTACTAAACCACCTCTATCAGTTGAAGAATAGATCGTATCAAAAGCAAAGAAGCACAGAAGAAAATCTAAACAAAAATCCAAGTCTCGAGTCAACCACATTAGAGTGACTGAGACCCTCACGAGTGAAATTAAAAAAACCAAACATGACTATTCAAAAGGTAGATCCTCAACCTAGCGTGCTTAACAAGCAGATTTCAGATGTAACCGTCGAGTCTGCACAAAGACCAGTAGTGATCAATGAGCCTTTGACTTCCCAAGAGGATAATGAGCACCACATGCATAACGCTGCTCAACAACAATCGTCAAGTGCGGCTACTCAATCCCAATCTCTATCTCCATTTGAGCTTCCAAATGTCCAAGGTGCGGGACATGACACCACCCCTAATTCTCAACCTAAGGATATGCCTGTGCAATCCACCGTAGCTAGCTCCATTTGTAGAAGTGAATGCTCAAAGGGAAACAAAAGACATGACCACTTCTGATTTGCCTAAGGACTTGCATGTTTTCTCTCCAACCTAATTGGGGGAGGTGTGGAGGGGGCATTCCCCCTAGCTCGCAGGGCTGTTACGCTAAACACCATGCACGATTTGAAGGACTATTGATAGCCAAGTTTTGAACTACTTGCTCTAGATTTCAACCAAGTAATGGATCTATGATATGCTTCGGTTTCAGGAGTTAGATGTGTCAAATTTGTATTATGTTTACCTATCCAATTTTGATAGGTTTTTGTTCGATTCTCAAAGGTCTAATTCTTAGGATTGAACTCCGATTCTGGGTGGTCCGACTCTCAGAGTGTCGGACTCCCAATTCTAGGTGGTCCAACTCTTAGAGTTGGAGGATTCTGAGTGGTTCGACTCTCAAATTTAGGAAGTCCAACTGGGCTAATCCAACTCCGACGAGTGGTCCGATTGGACAACTTAGTCTGATTCCTAAGATGGTCCCATTGTTGGTCCAAACATGCACGTCCAACTAGAATGGGTGTCCAATTAAGGAAGGCTTTCTAATCGAAGTGGGTGTCCGATTGGACACGAGGTTTTAGTCTGATAAGACCACATGGTCCAATTGATGGGTGGTCTATAACTGGACTAGTCGGATGGTCCGACTCTGATAGTCGAATGGTCCAACTCTTCAATTCTAGGAGTCAGACTAGGACACAATGGTTTGACTACGAGCCCGACAGCACGACACGATTATTTTTGGCTGATTTCTCCTAGCACTCATCATGGCCCCTTGTCATACCTTCCAAATCACATCAATGGCATATAAAGAATATCTTTAAGTACTTGGATCGATTAAAAACACCAGAATCAAAGTGGGTGATCTCCCCTATGATCAGCAGATCTCTCTCTCTCTCTCTCTCTCTCTCTCTCTCTCTAGCTCTCCTTAATCTCTGAAATGTGAAGTCAGGTCTTCCTTGCCACTCCTAGCCTCTTATTGCCCTGTCCAAGTCTACATTCACCTTAACCTTGCTTCTCTTACCAGCATTTAACCCTAGATTTTATTTTTAGCCCTTCTTTTCCCTATTTCAGCCTATTATACAGCAGCAAAAACCCTACTGTGTGCTCACACTATTTTGCTACTATCCTACCAAACAAAAATCACAAACAAAACACCTACACAACTCCAACTTGCTTTTCCAAATCCAGAAAACCAAAAATCTACTTGCTAAGGAGATCGAATATCTCTTCAAACTCCCTTACTTTCTATCTATCTTCCTATCTATCTACCTCAAGCACCGTTTCTAGAAAAACCCTACTTCAATGCTCGATTCGGAGCACACAAGCACTCAAGGCTTGAATCTGTTGGTCTCGGCAATGAAACCAAAATGAAGGGAGCTCACGCTTAACTACCCAGACCCCCAGACCTTTTATTATTTATTCAAGCGTTCCAAGCCCAACACTAATGGCTACCTCTCACATAGTCGACGTGCTATCTCTCTTTACGAGTGTAGTGAGCTTACCTCCATGCCCGATCGAGTTGCCTCATGTCCTGAGCACTCTGGTAGCTCCACGATCCAAGTCCAAGCTTCAAGCAAGCTTAATCCTCAAGCTCCACACTCTAAGCTCCATTGCCGCGAGCAAGACAAAGAAAAGAGAAGAGAATAGAAGAAGAGAGGAGAAGACCGAGAGCTTCTCCACCATGGTCCCTCACCCTCACACACTCACTCCCTCACACTCTCACACTCCCTCTCTCAAGCACAAGCTCAAGCAAGAAAGAACAAGAAAAAGAGGAGAGCTACTTTTGGCCACACACAAGAATGAGCTTCTCATTCACTTTTCAACTTTATATACAAAACCCTAAATCTCTTTTGGGCGGTCATCCCCTTTTATCCCCTTTTTTACATGGTTGGTAGGCCATTTCTCCCATTGTCCTCCTATCTTCCTAGCTTCCTTCCTACCGCCCATCTACCTTTACAATTTGCACGAGCTCTCTTAAAATAAATCATGGTGCGCCTTGCACTCTTTTACAAAAGTATTGACTTGTGCTTTTTTTTTTGTGTATCTTTCTCCTTGATTTAGGACTTTTCTACACTTCTTGTGTTTCTAGATTCTTCTTGGTGCGCCTTCGTCTTCCTTTTCACTTTTTCCTTGGCCTTGTCTTCTGCTTTAGATTTTCCAAAATTTCCACCTTGTTCATTTGAGGCTTAACAATGACAGAGAGTACAAAGAGAAAATCAGCATACCACAGTTCAAAGAGGATAATCCCTCACCAATAGTGATGCTAGGAGGCATATTTCATGGTGGATTCCGTGCCACGGTGGATTCCATGAGGTTTTACGATGGATTCCGTAAACTTTGATGACTGAGGCTCATACACAAAGTGGATTCTTTGTGCGAGAAGTTGGTGGGGACGCCTATCCTTTTCGAGCGTTTCATTAATTTAGTGTGTACACGGGTGATTTCATAGCGGGTGATTCCGTAAAATACATATTAAATTAATAAACGTTTATGAGTTCAGAGTGCGCACTCGTAATAAATTAAGGTTAGGATTGATTTCTAACCAGTTGATTTATTTATGTAGCTGAAGACTACTAGATATTTACTTTTGTCGGTTTAATTGTATTATTTTACTAACGATTATGAATGCTTCAGTTGATGTGTAGAGATAGCAGCAATGGTAGAGGAAAGCATTGAAGGATAGCGAGTATTCGAGTTATCACTTATATTTTGATGGGCACATACCTTAGGCATGGCGCCTATATTTTGTCGCGCCTATTTATTGAGGCGTTGGATATTTATTTATTATTTTGTATGCGCATGGGTGCACGATTATGTTATTTGTACTTGGACATTGTATTGGGTACGCCTGACTCTTTGGGCACCGCCCATTAGCTTTATTTCTATTTTGTGTTAAAGCAAAACTCAAAAGCCAAAAGCTTGCTATTTTGTAATTTGGGCTATTATTTGAGCTTGAAGATGATTAATACATGAAATACATGCTTGGTGGAGCGCTCACACAAGGCATGGGGGGAGATTGCACCCAATTGGTCTCTTGTTCATGTCGTGCATGCTTTTTACCTTGAGTTTTGTGCAAAAAGTAGAGTTCTTTTGTTCTTGGGGACCTTCCAGCATTCACTACACGAGTGTACAGCATCCGATCTGCGCACCAGTGGTATCAAAGCGAAGCTGAGATCAAGAGCTTCCAATCGCTACCCATCTTGTGCGAAGGCAGAGCTCCTGAAACGATCGAGCTCTACAGTCAATCTCATCGCGAATGGTCGATACGGGTGGATTCCTGGCGGTCAAGAACCTCTGTTTCCATCCTCAGATCGCGAAGGGCTGGCCTGCAACAGTGGAGGACCACTCCTACATCCTCTCATACAAGTCGTGGAGTTACAGAGATAAGTCTTCAAAACTTCATAAGCTTCAAAGCTTAATACAAAGCTTATAAAGCTTAAAGAAGCTTTAAAGCTTCAGAATTTGAAATCAGCGCATCAAAGGAGGTCCGCGTGATTTTCGGCGACTGAAAAACTCCCCCCCTAAAATCGACGTCGTTTGCTGCTGCTTAAGACTCAAGTCTATTACACTAAGTCAAATCACACAAAATCTCCCAAGTCCTCCAAGTCTAAATTCTACAAGTCTGCTAAATCACTCAAGTTCTGCAAGTTCTGGTACTCTGCAAGTCACATAAGTAAGCAACTCTGCAAGTCAGACAAGTCACTTGAAGTCAAAACTGACTTCTGTTCAAAACTCATAGAATGATTGTTCCTGCGCAGAAACTCCGAACTGCAAAGTTGTTCTTTGGAGGGTATTGTTCGCATACGTAGGTTTGCTGAACCAGTTTCAACACACGCAGAAGGTCAAAACGCATATTTTTCAAAGAATACAAATCTCGCAATAACCAAAGACGAAGATTGTGAAAGCCATACACAAAAATATATAAGCCTTGTACACCCGATCTTGAGCTACGCTCATCCCGCTAATTGGATTTTGAGAGTGTGAGGTTTTTTTTTTAGTTTTGCAGGATGACAGAACCACATATGGACGATTTAATGGCTGAAGGCGACCTTCCTGAACCTACGATGGAGCAAAAGCTAGATTTAATTATGATGCAGTTGGATGAAGAACGACGAGCCCGGCAAGCATTGCAAGCTCAATTGGCCAATTTACAAAGATCGACTACCGACAAAGAGAAACCACAATCTGAAGATCTTATTCGACGTACCATTGACGCGACTCTCGAAGCTCAATCCATCCGCAAAGAAACAATGATAAGTAAAAGAAATTTCAAATTCCGTACTTTCAATGGCACCCGAGATGGAAAAACTCTTCTTGCATTCATCAGTCAGTTTGATTATTACTTTCATGAGAAAACATACGCAGAAAAAGATAAAATCAAGTGTGTCACTAATCATTTAGTGGATAGAGCATCTCTTTGGTGGACCGTGGTTTGTAAGAGCATAGATTGTCCCACTACCTGAGAGAATTTCAAGAAGAAGTTTATGCAAAATTTCCTTCCTCCACAATTCCATGAAAAAGCCATAAAGCAATGGGACCTTCTTCAGCAAAGAGATTGTGAGCCTATTCCTCAGTACACCGAACGCTTTTGGAATGCATTACTCCAGTTACGCATGCTTGAAGACGTACCTGAAGCGACACACAAGCGCAAGTATATGTCTGGATTACTTGGGCATTACTACGCTAAAGTCAATATGTTCAAGCCTGCAACTCTTGAAGACGCAATTTCTTTAGCTCATGACACTGAAGACAAACTTCGAGGAAGAGACAAGCGTCCACAGCAGTTTCAAACCAATGGTAACTATGGATCTAAGCAATTCAACTCAAATTTTAGAAGATTTAATCAAGGTTGTTTTCCTTCATCATCTTTCCGTAAGACTTGGGCAAAACCACCTGCTTTACCATCCAATACCAATCACAACCCTAAGCCAATTCCACAGCCAAATCCTATATTCCTAGACTTCCTGCCATTGCAAAGAATGTATCTAAAGCCAAACCTATAGTGTGTTACAAATGCCACCAACCTGGACATCTAGCAGCCAATTGCCAATCGAAGAAGCCATCTGTCCATATCAACTACCTTGGAGCAATGGAAGATGACGAACATGAAGAAATGCCTGATTTCACGGAAGATGAAGACGACATTACCACTCCTTCGGATACTTTACCACGTATGCCAACTCCACATTCTTTATTGATAATGAAATGTTTAGTGCATGGAAAAGAAAATATTATTTTGCATGATGATGGTAGTACTCATGTTTTTATTTCTGCAAAGTTAGTGAAAGAATTGAAATTACAAACTATTCCTACGCATTATCGCATTAAAGCAGCATTCTTAGGCACAAGGTATAATGGAACACAAGAAGTGCATGACTTAGAAATTCAAATTGGTGAATACACTGAAAGAAAGAATTTTCTAGTTGTACCACTACAATCCAGTGATATTATTTTAGGTATGCCTTGGCATCATCAGCATAACCCTGATATAGATTATTCCACACATTCAATTAATATTCAATTTCAAGGAAAACATATTACATTATATCGTATGCATGCATCTAATGCTTTTCCACTGCTTTCGCATACTCAAGCTAAATGTGCATTATGCAAAAGTAGTAAATCTTATCTCATTTGGGTGAATGAACTGCAAGTTAAAGAAAACCATATGCACCCTAGGCATAAAGAATTTCTTGCACACTTTAAAGACTATTTTGTAGAAGATCTACCACTTGGTTTACCTCCTTCACGTCCAAAGATCACAAAATAGATTTGATTCCTAGTACATAACCACCTTGTAAAACACCATATAGGCATAACCAGATAGAGCAAAAAGAAATTCAAAATCAAGTTGAAGAATTACTAAATAGAGGATTGATTAGACCTAGTAGTTCTCCATTTGGTGCACGTGTTCTGTTGGTAAAGAAGAAGAATAATACTTATCGTATGTGCATTGACTATCGAGCTTTAAATAAGATCACTGTAAAGAATAGGTATCCAATTCCTAGAGTCGATGACCTTATGGATAAACTGCAAGGTTCTACCATATTTAGTAAAATAGACCTTAAATCTGGTTATCATCTGGTGAGATTAGATAAGTCTGACATATTCAAGATTGCATTTAGAACACAATTTGGTCATTATGAATTTTTAGTGATGCCTTTCGAATTGACTAATCCACCTGCTACATTTAGTAGAATGATGAACCGTATATTTTTGAAATATCAACATTGTGTTATTGTCTTCTTTGATGATATTTTGGTGTTTAGTCAAAATGAGAAAGAACATTATGAACATTTATCCTTGGTTTTCAAGCTATTGAAAGATAATCAATTGTATGCTAATCCAGAAAAGAGTGAGTTCTTTAAAACAGAAATTGAATATTTAGGTCATATTGTATCATCAGATGGTATTAAAGTTGACCCTAAGAAAATAGAAGCAATATTGAATTGGCCTATACCTAAAAATGTACATGAGTTACGATCTTTCCTAGGTCTTGCTAGTTTCTACAAGAAGTTTGTGCGAAATTTTTCATTACTTGCTTTGCCTTTGATTAAACTTTTGAAGAAAGGTATTGTTTATCATTGGTCTGATAATCAACAGAAATCCTTTGACCTATTGAAACATGCATTAACCCGTGCTCCTGTATTACAACTACCTAATTTTAATAGACCATTATTTTTAGTAGTTACTGATGCTAGCGGATCTGGAATAGGAGCCGTACTTATGCAAGACAATCATCCCATAGCCTATTCTAGTTGTAAACTGAAACCCTCCGAACTTAAATATTCCACATATGATAAAGAATTTTTAGCTGTAGTATAAGCTTTAAGACAATGAAAACACTATTTAATGGGTTCTCAATTTATGATTAAGACCAATCAACAAAGTATTAGACATTTACTTAGCCAACCCCAAATATCTGACCGACATATCAAATGGGCAGCCTTTATTCAGAGTTTTCATCCAATTATCCAATATCAATCAGGTAAAGAAAATATAGTGGCTTATGCATTAAGTAGAAGACCCACCATTCATAATATTTCTGTTATATCATTTGATTCTTTAACTCCTATGAAAGATACTTATCATCAGGACATTACTTTTCATGCTAATTGAAATTAGTTAGAAATAACTGGATTCCTATTGATTCACTGTCTTATAATGATGGATTCATGTTTTATGAAAAGAGATTATGTGTTACAGTTTCATTTAGATCTTTTGTTTTGAATGAGATTCATTGTCCTCCATATCAAGGTCATAAAGGTATCATATCTACTTTACGTACATTAACTGAAGATTTTTATTGGCCACATATGGACATTGATGTATCTAACTTTGTTTCTGAATGTTTGATTTGTCAAAGAGTTAAGAGACATCATGGTAAACAATATGGATTACTTATGCCTTTATCTATTCCATCAAAACCATGGGAACAAATTTCTATGGATTTTATTACTGGTTTACCTAATACTAAAGCTAACCATGATATGATTTGGACTGTAGTAGACAGGTTTAGTAAACAAGCATATTTCATTCCATGTAAGAAAACTTTAACAGCATCTCAGGCAGCACAATTGTTTTTGAAAACTGTTTTCACTAACCATGGATTACCAAAAGTTATTATTTCTGATCGTGATTCTAGATTTTGTAACAACTTTTGGATTAGTTTGTTTGCTAACCTAGAAACAAAAATTGATTTTTCATCTGCATTTCATCCTGAAACTAATGGGCAAACAGAAGCCACTAACAGTACTATTTTAGATCTTTTACGTGCTTACACTATTTCTAAACCACAGACATGGGACACACATTTGCATTTATTGCAGTTTGCATATAACAATACACCACACACATCTACAAAGAAAGCACCGTTTGAAGTGATTTATGGTTATAGATTGTCTACACCTGTTGCATCTTTATCAAATAGAATTCAGAGTGCTGATGATATTGCTACTATGCACGTTACTATTTTTGATGAGGTTAAAGACATGATTGCCAAAGCCCAGCAATCATATACCAAACAAGCCAATAAGAAAAGACAAGCAATGAATTTCAAAGTTGATGACTATGTTTGGTTGAGAATAGAAAAACGTAGATTACAAAGTGTAGATAAACACCCAGTTGTGAAATTAGCACCTAGATTCTATGGACCATTTAAGATCATTCACAAAATTAATGACAATGCATTCAAGTTAGAATTACCACCTCACTGGAAAATTCACAACACATTTCACATTAGTTTATTAAGACCCTTTAGAGGCCAACTACATGTACACCCTGTTTATGAAAACCTACCTTTGTTAGATGAAGAGATTGAAATACTTGAACCTGAAGCTATCATAGACACTAACTTTATAACCACTAGAACTGGCCGAAGATATTCTAGATATTTAGTCAAGTTTAAGAACCATCCTATAGAGAAAGCCCAATGGATGCACACTAGAGACTTAAATGCTTTCCCCACTCTGCTAGCTCCACATTGAGCTAATAGCAATTGAGGTCAATTGCTATCCCACCCCGGGGGTATGATGCCAGAAGGCATATTTCACGGTGGATTCCGTGCCACGGTGGATTCCGTGAGGTTTTAGGGTGGATTCCGTAAACTTTGATGACCGGGGCTCATACACAAAGTGGATTCTTTGTGCGAGAAGTTGGTGGGGACGCCTATCCTTTTCAGGCGTTTCATTAATTTAGTGTGTACATGAGTGATTCCATAGTGGGTGATTCCGCAAAATACATATTAAATTAATAAATGTTTATGAATTTAGAGTGCGCACTCGTAATAAATTAAGGTTAGGATTGATTTCTAACCAATTGATTTATTTATGTAGTTGAAGAGTGCTAGATATTCACTTTTGTCGGTTTAATTGTATTATTTTACTAACGATTGTGAATGCTTCAATTGATGTGTAGAGATAGCAACAGTGGCGGAGGAAAGCATTGAAGGATATCGAGTATTTGAGTTATCACTTATATTTTGATGGGCACATACCTTAGGCATGGTGCCTGTATTTTGTCGCGCCTATTTATTGAGGCGTTGGATATTTATTTATTATTTTGTATATGCATGGACGCACGATTATGTTATTTGCACTTGGACATTGTATTGGGTACGCCTGACTCTTTGGGCACCGCCCATTAGCTTTATTTCTATTTTGTGTTAAAGCAAAACTCAAAAGCCAAAAGCTTGCTATTTTGTAATTTGGGCTATTATTTGAGCTTGAAGATGATTAATACATGAAATACATACTTGGTGGAGCACTTACACAAGGCGTGGGGGGAGATTGCACCCAATTGGTCTCTTGTTCATGTCGTGCACGCTTTTTACCTTGAGTTTTATGCAAAAAGTAGAGTTCTTTTGTTCTTGGGGACCTTTCGGCATTCACTACGCGAGCATACAGCATCCAATCTGCGCCCCAAATAGAGCTTGAAGAATGAATTAATGAATTGGAAATATATTTCACCCTCTATGCACACCATGATGAGGCAAAGATTTGCTATGTAGCTTTATATTTAGATAGATACACGCATACATAGTCGAGATACATTATGAAAATTGGGCAAGTCTTTTATATGTGGGGGGACTTTAAATTAGCCATGACACATATTTTCATATCTCCAATGGAAAAAGAAAGGTTAGAAAGAAAGTGGTATGATCTTAAATAGCGAGGCTCTATGGTTAGGGAGTATTCCAATTAGTTGCTAAGCCTTTCTATGTATGTTGAGGGAATTTCTTATTTAGCCAAGTTGAATAACTATATTTTTGGATTAAATCCAAACCTTTTAGTTGAGGTGGGGGCAACAAAGCTTGTGAATGTACATAAAGACATACAAGATACTAAATGCTATAGCCAAAAATAATGAAGAGAAGTGAGCTCTTTTCAACCCAAAAAATAGGAGCCACTCACTCAAATCGACCAACAAGTTTTAAACAATAGTTTAGCTAGCAAAGAGAAACTTATAGGCATGAGAACATGGCTTCAAACACTTTTAGAAAGATTCTTGCATACCCTACAACATATAATTTTAAGCAAGGAAACAACTTTCGATATAATGTTGATCCATAAGGGGACTTTAAGAGAGCTAAAAGTGGAGCTAAATAGGCACCTAATACCATTAGTAGTAAGCCCTTATCTAATGACAACTTGAAAGGACTATGTTTCAAATGTGGAGGAAAATGGTCACCTAATCATAAACAAAAGTGCAAAGCTAACAGTGCAACATTTAATATGGTGATCATTAAATCTCGAATGAAGATGAAGCACATGAGAAAGGTCAAATACAAGATGGCGTAACTCTTACTTCTGATGAGACGCATGACCATGATGATTAGTTTGTGCATGAGTATTCAGATCCGATCAATAGGTCTCCATTCTATCTAGATGGTCCATGTTGGGGGTAAAGGCACCTTTGCCCAACTGCCCATGTATTACTACACTGACAATACCTACTCTTGATGCACACTATAGGTGGTGGGTGCCTATCACTATCACTTCATTCTTAATTCTTTCAATGACATTTGAATAAAGAGAAGGCTAGTCACACATTGTGACTATTGGAGTTCCCACATTTGGACTCTCTCTCTCTCTCTCTCTCTCTCTCTCTCTCTCTCTCTCTCTCTCTCTCTCTCTCTCTCTCTCATAGCTCCTGCTCCCACTCGTGCTTTCACTTTAGGGGTCACCTCCCTTCAACTGGTATTAGAACCTTCTTAGTGAGGTTGAGCTTGGTTTAGCACACTCTCAACTTCTAGTCGAATACCTACAGGATCCATCTCTTTATTGGCAAGCCATAGCCACTCCATTTGAGCTTCCTATTGGTTGTGTTCTTCTTAATTACTCTTTGAGCCTTCTCCAGAAATTTGAAGCAACCCCCCAAAGCCCTCACCCTACTGGTGTAGCATCAAGTTACATGGAACATGCCCTTTTTTAGCAGCAACTCACGTTTTTCATCTCCTATGGCATATCTTCTTCATTGGGAAATTATACATGCACTTATACACTTGGTTTTGATGCTTGGCATTGATCATTCCGCTCTTGGCATTTGATTTGAGTATTTAGCTTTAGTTTTGGACTATAATAGCAGTCCGCAAATTGTCATAAAATAGGGTAGCACTTATCTTTAATGTCTACACTCATTGCCATTGGTTGGATAATGCCTGGTTATGCCTAATGCTTATATAATTGGGGATGCTATGTCATTAGTTGGAGTTGATTTTGGATTGATTTAACCACTTCATTTACTATGTTTTGTTTGCTAGCTAGAAATATAAGGCAACACCCTATTTGATGCTTCTATGGTCAGCTTTGTTGGTCATATGATGCCCATTTATGTTGGGGTGATGTCTACATGTACGCGGATACAATGCCTATGTTATGGATTGGATTTGGAGATAATTTTTGCACTGAAATAGGTTGGTTTGATAGTATATTCATTGTTGTATACAACAGGGCTAAACTTCTTTTAATAGGACTTTTATATGCCTATTGCTCTTGGCTATTATTTGGGTGTTCTATATGCACTACTGATGTGTACCATTGATGCTAGTGCACTAGTATATCAGCCTCCCATGTATTACTACACTAACAATACCCGCGCTTGCACACTATAAGTGGTGGGCACCCATCACTATCACTTCATTATTTATTCTTTCAATGACATTTGAATAAAGGGAAGGCCAGTCACACATTGTGACTGTTGGAGTTCCCACATTTGGAGTCTCTCTCTCTCTTGCTCCTACTCCTTCCACCATAGCTCTTGCTTCCACTCATGCTTCCACTACTTTAGGGCTCACATCCCTTCAATGACATTTGAATAAAGGGAAGGCTAGTCATACATTGTGACTATTGGAGTTCCCACATTTGGAGTTTCTTTGCTCCTGCTCCTTCCACCATAGCTCTTGCTTCCACTCGTGCTTCCACTACTTTAGGGCTCACCTCCCTTCAGTCCATCTAATTTAGGTAGATTGTCATTGAATAATTCTTCAACTCTTGCATGTTCACCTATGTTATATTTGATATCCTAAGATGCTTGGATGGGTTATAAAGGAAAGAATGCACTCCGACTCAAATACATGATTAGTTCTAAGGTGCAACATGCATACCTTTGTCAATGCCAAATCATTATTTGAGTTGAAGTTATTATCTCAAGAGATGGACACCCCACTAAAGGTACAAGTAGAAAATGGAACTGAAGATTTGAGCAAGGAAATATGCCTACAAACACCATTGACCTATCACAGCCTTGCACCATCACATGATGGACTTGATTGTCCTAGATATGGGTCTTGTAGACATCATTATTGGTTGTGGTTGGCTTAGAAAGATTGAAAAGCTTTCCTTGTATCTTAATTGGATGTTTATGGAGTTTTCTTGGAAGGAGTAGTAAGTAACACTTAATGGCATAGAGAGAAAACATGTGGAAGCAATCAACTAAAAGAAGATGAAGAGAGATATCAATACAATGTCTTGCATTTTCACACTTTTTCTCTCAAAGGTGGATGAAAATCGGCAATATTCAACACCTAAAGGGTGTGATCCATGTCTTTGTAAACTTTTGGAAGAGTTGAAAGATATATTTTAGCCTCTTATATCATTGCCACCTAAGAGAGAAGTGGATCATCCTATTGATTTGACACTTGACACTAAACCTATCAACAAACCTCCCTACAAGTTGTCAAAGTACGAAAGAGAAGAAGTGGAGAAACAGGTTAAAGACTTGCAGGAAATGGTGTTTATTTAGCCTAGTTAGTTTCCTTTTGCTTCTCTTGTACTATCTGTTAAGAAGAAAGATGGATCCTACATGATGTGTGTTGATTATAGAGACCTCAACAAGAGCACTGTAAAGAACAGGTACCCAATCCCCTACATTGATGATTTCTTGGATTATTCAAATTAGAGAGGCCATGGTGGTCATGGCAAAGGGTCCTTTTGTGGTAGAGGGACTCAACAGAATGCATCTCAAAGCATGCAAAATGAGCAAGGTCATAATGCTAGAGGTGGTGGATACTCCCAAGCAAGGGGGAGATCCACAACTCTAGAGGCAAAGAATCTTGGCAATCACAGAGTAGGCATGATAATAAAACATAGAAAAGGTATATCATTATTGTGGGAAATATGGCCACATTGCTAAAGAATGTTGGAAAAATCAAGCCAATCAAAGGGGTAGACAGCAAGGTCACTATGTCTTGCCAATCATGTAGAGCATGAGAGTGGTGACAAGTTATTTGCCATGACTTATGTACGGAACAAGGCTACTTAGCAGGAGAAATCAAATGATATATGATATATTGATATAGGGGCATTAAATCACATGACACTACAGGGAGAGTGGTTTGATGAAATAAAAGTAAGTAAAAATGGCTATGTATGCACAGGAGATGACACTCAACATGACATAGCTTATATAGGTGTTGTTCCATTGGTTATGCATGATGGTAAGAAGAAGAAATTGTATGATGTTTGACATGTTTCATCAATCATGAAGAATTTGTTATCTATTGGCCATATGGTTGAGCAAAACTTGCATGTACGCTTTAGCAAAGATGGTTGTTTTATAGAGAAATATGGCAAAGGTTATAAGTTGATTGCAAAGGGCAAAAGATATGGCAAAATGTTTACATTGGATGCAAATATTCCTAGGTTAAAAGTTGCAATGTTTGCTTGTGATGATGTAAGTATCAAAGGCATAGATATTTGGCATAAACATGTTAGACATATCAATGTTCAAAGGCTAAAAAATATGTAGCATAAGGAGATTGTTTTGGGTCTGACAAAATTCAAATATGTTGATTTGGGATAGGTATATTCAACATCTGAATTTGAGAAACAAGCCTGATTTCCCTTTGTCAAACATACATGGAATTGCATTAGACCCTTGTAGCTTTTTCACTTGGGTATATGGGGACCAACGCATAATGTATCTTTTGGAGGGTTTCGGAATTATGTGACCTTTGTGGATGATTTCAGCAAGTATACTTGGATATAGAAGCATAAAGATGAAGTTTTTGATGGCTTTATGGATTTCAAATGTCATGCAGAGAATGATTTTAACTATTATGTATCATGCTTACAATCTAATGGTGGTGGTGAATATGTGTCAAAGGAGTTTGATAGGTGCTTGACTAAGCATGGAATCAGGAGATAGTTGGCGTGCAGTTATACTCCATAGCAAAATGGAGTGGTTGAACAAAAAAACAAGGTCATTATGAAAGTAGCTAGGGAAATATTGAATGCAAAAGATAATGCCTCTTTCTTATTGGGCTGAAGCAATTCTAACTCATGTTTATGTAATGAATTGAACACCTACAGTTGGCATACATGACAAGACACCATATGAGCAGCTTTATGGTTATAAGCTTGACATTAGACACTTGAACTACTTGGCAGCATTGCATATGTGCATGTACCTAATGAAAAATAGAAGAAACTTGATCCAAAAATAGTGAATACTATTTTTATTGGTTACTCATACAAATGAAGGCTTATAAGTGCTATGTTCCATCTACTCATGAGACTTTGATTGGCCATGATGTGGTATTTTGATGAGCTAGCATCCTAGTATGTTGCTAAGCAGGTAATAGTTCATGATGACTCTTTACAAAGTACATATGCTAAAAATGGGATGCATGATACTACTCATGCTAGTAGACCTATGTATGATGTATCTGCTAGTGTGAGTTCTCAAACAAGAAGATTATGCAATCATGGATCTCATTCCACTAACGTGGATGTGTTAGTGAGGGGAATATTGGATATGGATAAAGGCAAAGAGAAGGCACTTGATGATGTAATAGGTCCATTAACATTGGGATATAATACCATTGATAGCTTGGATAGTAAGATTGTCATACCTACAGTTATTACACTTGGTGTAGCAAATGTATGTACCACCTCATGAGAGAGCAAAACCACATTGTGCACCACAACTAGGAAGATCATAGAGAGAAAGAAAACTTGTTGACAGATTTACTTATAGTGGATAGTCAACTAAACACTATACACACATGATAGAAGTAATGAAGTACAAAGAATACATGTCATTTCCAAAAGCAATTAAGGATAAGAACTAGTGTAAAGCAATGGATGAAGAGTATGATGCTTTGATGGAAAATAAAACTTGGGATTTAGTCAAGCTACTTGCTACTTGAAGGCAAGATGTCTATTGCATGCAAGTGGGTTTACAAAGTCAAATGTAAATTTGATGGCTCACTTGAGAGATGCTAAGCCAAGATATTTATGAAGGGGTATGCTCAACAATATGGGCTAGACTATGAAGAGACTTTTAGTCATGTCGCTAAGATGGCAACTGTGTGGATTATTATTGCATTAGCTGCATCCAAAGGTTGGAACTTATATCAAATGGACATAAAGAGTGCCTTTTTGAATGGTGATTTGATGGAAAAAGTCTACATGGATCAACCAAGAAGATATGCACATCCTAAATATATGTCTTATGTTTGCAAATTGAAGAAAGCACTATATGGATTGAAACAAGCACCACAAGCATGGCATGCAAAAATCGACTCATATTTACAAAGACTTGGATTTCAAATGGGTAAAGTAGATCATAGCTTATTCATCAAGAAGGCGGAGAAAGGCTATGTGATTTTGGTAATTTATGTAGATGATTTGGTTATCATAGGTGATGATACACATGGGATTGATGAGATCAAATCTATGCTACAAAAAGAGTTTCAAATAAAAGATTTGGGAGAGCTGAAATTTTTCATTTGTGCTGAGGTCATGCACACACCTCAAGGAATTTGGATGTTACAAAAGTAGTATGTACATAATGTGCTAGAAAAGTATGGTATGTTGGAGTGCAAGTCCATTGATACTTCATTAGAGAAGAATATCAAATTGATAGTAGTGGTTGATACAGGAAATGAGATTGAGAATGTGACTATGTACAAACAGATGGTTTGTAGCTTGATTTATCTTACCATCACCGTCCATTTCTCAGTTATGCAGTTCGGTTGATTAGTCAGTTTATGCAAAGGCCAATGAAACCTCATTTAGATGCCGTGAGAGGATTATGAGGTATGTAAAGGCTACACTATATTATGGATTATTTTATGAGTATGGTAAGCCTCTTGAGATTATAGGATATAGTGATGCAGATTGGGATCGATGTACATATCACAAAAGATTGACAAGTGGGTATGCATTTGCTCTTGGCAACAACATGATTAGTTGGAGCAGTAAAAACCAACCCATTGTGGATCTCTCAAGGTATTGAAGCAAAATATAGAGGTGCAACCTTAGCTACATGTGAAGCTATTTGGCTAGTTAAGATGTTAGATGATTTGGGAGTACATGTGGATAAACTAGTCAAGCTGTACTATGACAACATGAATAGTGTGCTTGTGGCAAGTAATCTTGTTTATCATGAAAAATCAAAGCATATAGAGGTGCATTACCATTTCATCAGGGAAATAGTACTTGGAGGCAAGATAGATCTTATCCATGTGAAGACAGAAGACCAAGTGGTGGATATCTTTACCACATCACTTGGTAGAGATAATTTTACTCATTTCAAGTTGCTACTTGGGATACATGAGGTGACTTGAGCTTGAGAGGGAGTGTGAAGAATCAAGCTCATCTTTCATATTTGACATGACAGTTGTAGACCTTAGCTATCACCTACATGTGTGTCTGTTAAATAAGTTAGCAGAATAGATTTAACTCTAGTTAGTATGATGGTCAATTAGACCTAGTGTGACTTATCCTTTGTTATGTTACTAATGTAAGGTGTGTAAGTTAGTTGGATGAATAATGAAGAAAAAGCATGAGAGTACTTTGCTCTCTAAGCTTACTCTATGTTTGTGTCTCTTTCTCTCTCTCTGAATCTTGAACATCCTCAACATTATACTTATGTGAGGGGTAAAATGATGTTCATGGTTCCTTATATGGGCACAAAGACATGTGCAAATTTCCTCCTCGAGTGGGGTTGTGCACCCCTTTGAGTTCCCAGATACAAGGGAGAGTCACCTCTCTTTTGTCTTGTATCTCACTCAGCATCCACTCTATGTGTGTGTGTGTGTGTGGAATAATTATGTTGAGTCTTATCTAGCTCTTTACTTTCAAAAGCCACATGTCAACCCTCTTGAAGGAGGAAGGCTCCAATGGTTGTGGCACTAGCATCAGTTTCCATCACAAATGGTTTGTGTGGATCCACTATAGTTAGGATTGGAGCAATAGTAATAGCTACTTTAAGTCTATCAAAACTGTATTGTTATTTCTCACCCCGACGGAAAGTGTGACCTTGAGCTTTCAATTGATTAGTCATAAGAATAGCTATATTAGCATAATCTTTGATAAACTTACGATAAAATCCTACCAAACTAAGGAATATTTGTAGCTCCTCTAAATTTTTAGGATGATCCCATTGTAAGATAGTTTGGACCTTTTTTGGATGAATTCTAATACCTTTGTCAGATATGATATAGCCAAGATAGTGAACTTCTATCTTTAAAAAATCACATTTATTTTTCTTGGAATAAAGTTTGTGTTACCTAAGCAACTCAAAGACTAAGTGAAGATGTTTCCAATGTCTTCTTCAGAACAACTATAAATAAGAATATCAGCAAGGAAAAGAATAACAAATTTTTCAAGATATGGATGTAAGACACTATCCCTAAGCATCATGAATGTGGTAGGAGCATTAGTTAGGCCAAAGGGTATAACCAAAACCTCATTATGACCAAAATACATTCGAAATGTAGTTTTTGATATATCCTCCATGCCTATACACACTTGATGGTATCCTCACCTCAAGTCAATCTTTGTGAAGTGTCATGCTCCATTGAGTTGAGCAAACAACTCATCCATTCAAGGAAGTATATATTTATTTTTAATGATGATTGCATTTAGACCATGGTAGTCTATGCACATATGTATGGAACCATCCTTTTTTTTCACCAATAATATTGGTGAAGCCCATGGATAAGAACTAAGTTGAATAAATCCTCGTTGGAGATATTCAAGCAATAGCTTCTCCACTTCACTAGCTTCACTAGCACTAAGTCGATAAGGTGGTCAACTAATGGGTTTACTTCCTATGGTAAAACATCAATACTATGTGTTACATTACATTGAGGGGGTAAACCTAGAGGTGAATTTGGAGGAAATAAGTCGTTGTATTCATTAAGCAATTGGCACATCTTATCATGTACATGTGGTAAAGAATGAGAATAAGAATTTGGAAGAGAATGTTGTGCTGATAAAATTTCTTTTAAAGAGAGAGCGCGTGTACTTAATTTATCATTAGATTCTAGTAAAGAGATATCTACAACATCATTAAGAGAAGACAAAAACATGTGCGAAGAAATAAAGGAAGACAATACATAACAAAAATAGACATCTTCTATTTCATTATGTTTGGCCAAATATTGAAGTTCAGTTGTACATATAAGAGGGGATAGCGGAACAATCTCCTTACCTTTTAATAAAACATGCACACCATGGTCCTCAAATGCAATAGTGTTATGCTGATAACTATGTTTTAATGAATCACCCAAACCGTACAACCATTCTTGACCCAATTCCAATAATGCCCTAGGCATGTTCATAACTTGAAAATTAATTTTCATGGTATGCCCTTGCACTTCCAATGGAACATCACAAACTTTTGTATCCCACACATCCTTGTCATCCCCATTCATGAGAGAGACAACACAAGTATGAGTACTAAAGACTTGGGGCAAATGTAGATTTTTAACCAACATATAGTTAATGAATTTGTGAGTTGATATCCATGAGAATATGGACTCATCATCCATTGATCATACCATGCATTTAGACCAAGTCATGGGGGCTAAACATGGGCTACCATTGTGCAATAAACAATAGTCAAGCAACACTCATGCTCATCAGTTTGATGGCTAAGTTGTACAACTAAATATTTAGAATAAAATTCCAAAGGAAGCATCTACACCATGTGCACTACTTTTTCTTTGTTCTTGTTTTTATCAGGCACTCTTTGCTTGAGAGTGGCCCTCTAGCTCCTTTAGGCTTCTTAGTATTCTCATCTTTGGATGTAGCATTGAAATTTCTCTTCCCTACTAATGTTAATGTAGGTTTTGAACATGCAGATGCATATGCAGATGTTTACCTATCTAACATATTATAAAAAATCTGTGCACTCTTTATGGCTTCTTCTAGTGTTTCAGGATATTGAGTTTTTGCCTTAGCCTTATACTCATTGTCCAAGCCTTGAATGAATCCTCTAACCTTTTGAAAATCATCTAAGCCATCAAGTTTGAGAATGATTTCTCTATATTTGGAGATGTACTAGGTTAGTGTCAAACCCTCCATCCAACACTTATCCCAAGCAGTTCAATTTTGATCATTTTCATTCTTAGGAAGAAATTCTTTTTGAAATATTTTCTCAAACTAGGCCAATGTCATAGGATAAGTAGTGGTATCAAGACTCATCCACCCCTTGTAGGCCTTGCCTTCAAGTGTGAGGCTTGCCTCAAGGGCTCTAATAGAATCTGGGGTATGATGTAACTCATGCAAGTCACTCCACTTTTGTAAAAAATATCAATTGCATCCTTATTAGGATCTCATTCCTCTCCTCGAAACATAGGTGGCTTCATGTTCTTTAATATATTATTAACCTCATGTGTAACAAGAGAGCTAGAGACCTCGATACCTTTAGATAGTCCTGTTGACGAAGTAGCTTTAGGAGCAAGTCCATCTTCAAGAGGCATACATAGGATTCCCAAAGCTTTTTTTTTTAACTAATTGCTTTAAAAGTGATGAGTAACATTTTCATTAAGAGTAGCAAAATTTTTCTCTAGTGCCATTGTACAAACTACTAAAGCACCAAATTCTCCCTTGTTCATTAGTTCAAATGCATCTAAATCATATAAATCATTCATAGTTTCATCCTCATACATGTTTATAGGATCATCATGCTATGAATGTGAAGATGAGGACATGGTGTGATGCTTGAAACTAAGCGTGCTTGGGTGTAGACAATAGTGGGATGGGTGACCTCCCAAGAAGTTCTATCTTCAAGCAAACCCTTCCACCTTATGCATAGCCAACAGTGCCAATGATTTGCAGCCTCATTGCCAAGTATGCTTTGGTCTATGCCTTGGTCATCAACTTAAACATCATTGCCATGGAGTAACGCCCTAACAATCGTGCATGCACTGAAGGGATGCCAACCTACTGCAACAATGTCACAAACTACCTAATCTTTTGCTATAGCCTTGCTTTGATACCGTTGTAAAGCACTCATGAGTGCCTTGACTTTAGCAGCATAAAAGTCAGGAAAAGCTCAGCCACTCAAGACAATAGCCTCTTTTAGCATCACATTGGTATCTTTAGGCAAATCCATGGACTATTTTTAGACCTTAAGTTAGTGAGTCTTTTCAAACTTAACTAAGGGTAGAATCCCAAGTTAGATGAAAAGAAGGTGAAAAAGGCCAATATTAGGGTGAAAAATCCGATAACACAAGTTTTGGACATAAGTTCAAGTTCAATGGTGTAGGTATATCTCACTATTGTAATTTTTGAGCCAGGAATTAAGACACAACTACTCATCGACATAGGTGTGGAGAAAATTTTGGCCAAAGATTTCGACACTTTTGGATATGATTTCATGAATAAGTACGTATTTGAATTACATTTCTAAAAGGATTTCATTCAATCATATGAGTTGCAAAAATGTCAATGTAGATGTACAAAAGCACCAAATGATAATTTATACTTGGGAAATGTTGTTGGGATAAATATACAAAATGATATAATAGATGCTCTAGTGTAGTAGTAGCAAAATTTATCAAAATAATACTACTTTTTATCTTTCTTTTACTTTTTAGCCTCTCCTTTCTGGGCCTTGTTTGGATCAATGACCTCTACCATTTTCTCAAAGATCAAAGGTTTCTTAGCACGGTTATTTCTTTGGTTTCTTGAAAATTTGAAATCATATTGCATGAGTAGTAGCCATATATGGATCACCCATGAAGTCAATGATAAAATCTTTTGTTGCCTCCCACAAATAAAGTATAGTTTACATAAGGCCGTATAGCATTCATCTATTATTACATTTTTGAGAGGAAGAAACCTGAAAACACATAAGCAATTCTAGACATGCAAGACTCTAAACTAACTTTGACTCATCGAAGGATGATTTGCCTAAAAAGGTTTCTAAAGATTATATATAGTACTTAGGAACATCAAACAATACCACTCCTTCCATAACAACTTTTCCAAAGAGGCAACTTGGCCCCTATATAATCATCAAAAATATAAAAATGATAAAACAATGCAATATGAGTGTAGTGTCATGTGACAACCCCCCATTTTGCATTATTTTGTCATTTTTTGATGAAATTGGGTCTTATATTCAACATTATTACTAGGATTGTTGGATGTACTTGGCACCACCATTCTAAACATATTTGGTAATGTATTGGATGCTCATTAGCACTTGGTTTACTTTATAGGATTAATATTTTGGTCACAAATTGGAACATACATCTATTCTCCTTGGTGATCTTTAGATTGAGCATCATTAGGATAGTTTTGGGCATTGTATTAGACATGGTAAAGCTCTATATTGAGGAATTACCATAATTGTGGTACATATGGAAATATCACCAACAACTAATTGCGAGTGGAGAAAAACACAAATCAAATGTCACAACTAAGGTTTAGTAGTATAGATGCTTTATTCAAGAGCATGATAATGGCTAAAACTTTTTGCTAAATGCAAAAGACATAGAAAACTCTCATCTTGGATTTATGATAAGGGTGAAGTTCAAGACTTGGACACTTCACATACATGAATCAATGATGTTTTAAAATATTTATCACTTCAAAAATAGATAACTATTTTTTAAAAATAGAAAATAGCTCAAAAACTCTAGATAAATCCCCAAATCATATCCAATAGAAGATTTGATAAGATTCTAAACCTAGAGGACACTATCCAAGAGCATGAAGTTCAAGATTAACCAAAAATATAATCAATCATGTTGAGCTTGGAAAGAAGGCCAATCAAGACAATCCTATCTCCGCAAATGAAAATTTTAAAAAAATGTAAATAGGAGTGGGTGATGCATGTATGAAGTTAAGCCATCATGTTTTTATTTGGGTCCCCCTAGTGTCACCCATCTACCATCTAAGTTAAGCTACCCTAATCCAAACCCCCAAAGTAGGCTGCTCAATAAAATAGTCAATCAAATAAAGCAATTGTTTAATATTTGAAGCAAAAGACTTGACCACCTCATTAATCCCCTAAGATTAAAACTTTTTTGCTTCATAGACCTCATTAGGGGAAAGCCACTCAAGGAGATCAAGAAGGCATTGATCAGCTTCCAAAAGAGGTAAGTAGTAGATGGATTCAATCAACCCAAAGCAAATACCAAAAAAAAAATTAGATCCCTCCAAAGACTTAACCTTGAAAAGTATACTTGCATGATCAAGTAAGATGAGTAAACATGATTAGGAAATAAAGAGAAGAGTTATATGGCATGAAGTAAAAACTAAGTAATACTAAGTGATATAGACTTCCACAAATACCACATTTGATCTTTTCAAAGAGAATTGGAGAGATCCTTATTGATTTAAGGATTTCAACACATGAAAGATGTCGCTACTTCTTGCTTAGCCTAGTCACAGGCTTCCCCAAGTCTAAACAACTCGATGCAATGTAGTGAATGCACTTATCAACTTCATCGTGTTGTAGTCATGTACATCAATAAGCTACGCTCCACAATCCATGCACATACTTGCTCATTTTTCTCCTTACTTCCATTGTCATCTATGAGATTAAGAGGAATTGATGCCATGAATGAGAGCAGACAAAAAGATGTAGAAGAGCTTCACACTACAGATCTCTCACTCCACAAACTCAACACACTCACTTTAACTCTGGCTCTCAACTCACCACAAAGGGATGGAGATGAAGAGGAAAGAAGGGAATAGATCAAGCTTCATTATCCACAAATTCCTCACTTCACACTCCCCCTCACTCTCTCTCCTTCCCTCTCCCACACTTGGATCTTTAGGGCTAGGGCTTTCCCATTCCCCCGAGTAGTGGTTTTTAGACGAGTGAGAGCATGATGGATCATGGTTAACGTGGGTCATTGATGTTGATGGGACTACAAGAAGTCAATACACATGTTATGTCATTTGTTCTCTTTCTAAGGGGTGTGTCTATATTTCTTGTATAATGATTAGTGCATTGTCTATGCAACTAGAAGTTGGGTTGAATTCTAACTAAACTTAAAATGTTGTCCACACTTACCTAGTTGGCGTGAGTTTGTTGTGTTGTGCTAATCTCAAGGTTATAGGACATCTAAGTAATCTTGCCATGTCCTACCCTTGATATGCCCTAATATTGTGATGTGGAGTGTATGCTAGTGGATTGGCCGATCAGGGCAATCGAACACTTCTAACTAGATGTGCAATGAAAAAGTAATAGGCTATTCTTTTCTTTTCTTTTTCTTTTTCTTCCTTGTTTTAACTAAAAAAAGTGAGTGTATAGAAGGTGGCACACTACTCAGAGAATGGTCAAAGTATTCTCTAGAAGCATCCCTTTTTAAATAGATATTCCTTTACAGATTCATATAGCTACAATGTGATGATTTGAGATAGAAAGGATGTGTACATATGGCGAACCTGCTATCTACCATGTCTTCCAAAAATTGTCACAAAATGTGGATAACAATGTAGCTTTAAGGTGAAGTCAAACCATCACCACCCTCAGTCAATACATGAATTTATGTTGAAAAACTTGATTCTCGAATAGCACATAATAAATACCTACATTTACTCAATCATTACTTGCATTAAATTTGAAAAATAGCAACAAGAGTCTGTTGGGATAAAGGGCAATGCCCGTGTCCACCCGTAAGGGCCGGGTTGTACATAGTATATATACCTATCTAAAACATTATTGAGGTACTCTCTTTAGTACCACAAATCATGTGTCTGTATCTCTTCTCTCTCTCTCAACTTGCATCTCTACACAGAAGTTCCATTGCAGCTACCTCAACAAACTAGTATCAAAGCTTGGTTTTCACGCAATCAGGAGCTTGGCATTTCTTTAGGCAATCAGAAGCTTGGCATGTCTTCAAGTGTAGGAGCTTGAAGTTGAAGGAGAGTTCATTGTGAAGAGTCTGCGTGCAGGGCAGCAAGGTTTGAAGCTTCTTCTTGAACCTTGAAGCTTCCCTCTTCATTTGATCTTGTTGGCAGCCATCGTTGGCCATTTGGGAACCCTCCCCATCATCTCCAATACTTGGACCAGCATTTTAATCGCTTCAGGACTGAAGGCGCCATCAGCATGGGTATGCAAATCTAGTTTTCAGCATGCTCAGGGCATGCTCAGGACCTACAATAGCTTCTCCTCTTCATTTGGCATCATGGTTGTGCTCTAGACTTTGCATCTAATGCTTAGCATTGAGCATTGAAGTGTAGTATTACACTTAGGACTGATATACATGTAGCTTGAGGTCTAAAATACACAATATTCAGATATGTAATAAACAAGGCAACACTTTCTCTCTTAAGATTGATGTTCATTTGATGGCTATTGGATATCTTGATGTTGGATGCTTTGGGAATCATGTGGCATTGTCTTGAGGCCATTTTGAGCTAATCTTGGCAAGTATTTGGCTCAGTTTGTAGACATGCTTGTGGCTGGAATACATAGTCCACAACCTACAATTTACTGGCAGCTCTTTGTCCTTTAATGACATTGGTTCTTGGACATGCATGTTGATGTGTATACATGCTCAAGTGATGTAAAGACACTGAGGAATGATATGCCTATGTATTGAAGTGCATTTGGGTTGATTTTGACTGAGATTTCACTTAGTTTTGATAGAGGTTTGACTATTGGAATAACAAGGCTAAATGACATTTTGACTGTGTATGCATTACGTCTTGCTTCTAGACTTGGTCTCTAGCATTCTATACCATGTATTCATGCTTATGGTTCATGTTACATGCTTGGATTTGATTCCAGAATGCATTTGAGTAGTGATTAGAGCTCATTTTTGGATCAGCTTTACTTACAAGTCTATTGTTGTACATTCAGGACAGTTGTCAAAATTGTAGGACAACCACCTGTATTATCAAGAATTTCTAGACTACACTCCTAAATTGCAAGACAGCCACCTATATTGTCGGGAATTTCAGGACTGCACTCATGAATTGCAGGACAGCCACCTGTATTGTCAGGAATTTCATGACTGCACTCCTGAATTGTAGAATAGCCACTTGTATTGTCACCAATTTCAGGACTGTACTCTATGTTTGTCAGGAAATTGGTATGTTTATTGTCATTGAATGCTTTTAAGGCATTTTGGGCAATGAAATGATGTATATTCTTGCTGTACATACTTGGGGATATTCCTAACATACTATTGAGTGGATTTTGGAGCTTTCATTGCTTGGCATTAGCTTTCACTTACTATCATACAATTATTTGGCTGTGAATCATGGCTAACAACAATGAAAATCATCTTATGCATATCAAGAAGCTTAAAGGATCACACAACTTTGTAGTTTGGCAAAAGAAGTGCTATAACATCTTGTTGCAGAAGAAGCAAGCAAAGCCGATTAAAGTAAATGGAACAAAACCAGCTGATGCAGAGCAAGATGACTGGGATGAGCTGAATGAGCTTGCATGCTTGACCATTGAGCTACCGATTTCAGATGCCTTGTTGTTTAACATTGAAGGGTTGGATTCTACTAATGACATTTGGAAGTGACTGGAAGAGTTGTATGCCCAGAAGAGTGCTGCAAGAAAAGTCTACTGCTAAAGAAACTCATGGATTTGCGTATGAAAGAGGGTACTGCAATGTCTACTCACCTTAGTGAGTTTAACTCCATTTTTAGCCACCTTGCCGCTTTGAAGTTCAATATTGATGATGAGTTCAAAGCTATGTTCTTGCTTTGCACTCTTCCAGAGAACGGGGATACCTTCAGGACTGCTATGAGCAATTCTAATGCTATGCTTTTGTATGCTGATATAGAGAGTGCTCTACTCATGGAAGAAATGAATCGGCAGAACAAATCCAGTAAGTTTTCCAGTGCTTTGCATACTAGAGGCAGATCATAGCAGAAAGGCAAATCTGATAGCAAGGGACGCAGTAAATCACGTGGTAAGAATGTTGAATGCCATCACTGTGGCAAGAAGGGTCACTTCAAACGTGACTACTATAAATGGATGAAAGAGAAAGAGAAGGGCAAGAAGACAAATGACAGTAAGGAAGAGAAGAAAGAGAGTCAGCTTGCTAAGAAGAGTAGTGTAAAGATCGAAGAGGTGAATGTAGTTAGCCATGAGAGCGACACTGGGAATGATGTACTCTTTAACTCTTCATGTCTCAGTGCACATGCTTTGATAGCCAATATGGATGGGGACATGCATACTTGGATTTTGGATTCTTTTCATGTTACCCCTCACCATGAGTGGTCTACAGACTATACAGGTGGTCGACATGGTGTTGTCCATCTTGGGGACAATTATGCATGTGACATTAC
Source organism: Lygodium microphyllum (assembly GCF_053477565.2). Taxonomy (NCBI): domain Eukaryota; kingdom Viridiplantae; phylum Streptophyta; class Polypodiopsida; order Schizaeales; family Lygodiaceae; genus Lygodium; species Lygodium microphyllum. Next base: position 130,840,326 of record NC_141147.1, on the reverse strand, counting down.
ATGCATTGGCAGTGTGCAACTGCAATTTCAGCATGGATGTGTCTTCACTCTTTAGAATGTAAGGCATGTACCACAGCTCATGAAGAGCTTGATTAGTACTGGACAGCTAGATGACGATGGTTTTCATACCACCTTTGGTGATGGGAAATGGAAGATATGTAAGGGATCTAGGGTTATTGCCAGAGGTTGCAAGAGTAATACTTTGTATCCACTTCATGTATCTAGTGTGTGACCATGTTGTAAAAGAGATCGTGAACCGATTTCCCAATACACTGAACGTTTTTGGAATGCCCTACTGCAACTGCGCATGCTTGAAGATGTACCTGAAGCGACTCACAAACGCAAGTTTATGTCTGGCTTACTTGGACATTACTATGCTGAAGTTAATATGTTCAAGCCAACAACTCTTGAAGATGCAATTTCTTTGGCTCATGACACTGAAGACAAGATTCGACGAAGAGACAAGCGTCCACAACAATTTCAAACAAATGGTAACTATGGTTCCAAGCAATTCAATTCAAATTTTCGAAGATTCAATCAAAGTAATTTTCTTCCATCTACATTCCATAAGTCTTGGACACGACCACCTGCTTTGCCATCAAATACCAATTCAAACCCTAAGCCATCCTCACAGCCAAATCCCAATATTCCTAAATTTCCTGCCATTGCCAACAATGTATCTAAAGCCAAACCAATAGTTTGTTACAAATGCCATCAACCTGGACATCTAGCAGCCAATTGCCAATTGAAGAAACCACCTATCCATATCAATTATCTTGGAGCAATGGAAGATGAAGAATGTGAGGAAATGCCTGACTTTACAGAAGATGATGATGACATTGCCACTCCTTCAGATACGTCGCCATGACCAAGCAGCCAAGTGTTTCCTTGTGGCATGGCCGGTTGGGACACATGAGTCAAACAAGAATGAAAGTACTTTCTCGTTTGGGCTACTTGCTTTCTCTTCATTAGGCTATTTTTAGCACTGTGATCATTCTGTTTATGGTAAGCATGCGCAAACATCTCATAAAAAGTCTCTTTCACTGAAATCTTTGCCTCTAGAGTTAGTACATTCCAATGTATGTCAGGTGCCAGGATTATCTCTAGGAGGAAAGATACTTTATCACATTTGTCGATGATGCTACTCGGAAGGTATGGGTTTACCCTATTCGTAGCAAGGACGAAGTGCTTGACAAGTTTCAAAAATTCTTGGCATTGGTTGAGAATCAAACTGATAAGACACTTAAGTGTCTTTGCTTTGACAATGGTGGGGAGTATGTATACAAAGCCTTTCAAGCATTTTGTGACAACAAGGGGATAAAGAGGGAGCTCACTGCCCCTCATAATCCACCCCAAAATGGAGTTGTAGAGCCCATGAATTGAACCATACAGGATAAGGTCCATACAATGATGTCTCATGCTGCATTATCCCATGGCTTTTGGGCAGAGGCTGTTATCACAATTGTCCATCTAATTAACAAGTCACCGAACAGGTCTTTGGGGGGGAGGGGGGAGAGAGTCCCTCAGGAAGAGTGGTCTATCACACCCGAGAAGATTGAGAAAGTCAAAAGGGTCGTTTTCACAGAGGATATACCTTTAGACAGTCATTTATGCTCAGTGGACAGCAGTGTATATATGTTATAAATACTCCTAAAAATGTAGGAAACGGTGCTGGAAATGACCAGCAAGGTATTGCCCATGATACATGTAATATACCAGTTCTCACATCAAATCAAATGACTAGAAATTTATGAAATACTCCATACTTGCAAAGAAATATGAGAAATACACCAAGTTTGAAGTAAGTCATAGCCAAGGTAGCTAGGCATGAAATAGTATTGCCATGGAAGGTTGAGAATCATAAATGTAAGCTACAACATGAATACTCATCTCATGCCAAGGTGGGACATGGTATGCACCCCACATCTTGGTGGCTAAGGGCATGCACCCTCTTAGTTGGTGGGAGGAAGGATCCTCAAAGCATGTATTTCTTGAAAGTGGTAAAAGATCCCTCACATGTTATATCTCCACCCTTTTATACTTAACCCTAGCCTACTCTAGACTAAGATGACTTATACTTTATTACAAGCCATCCTGACCTAAATGACCTTTGTCCTCAAAGCTGAATTGGGAACAAATTACAAAGATGGTTACAAAGATGGCTTTAATCATTAGGAATCATATTGTAATAAGGCTCCATGTTGATGAAGATCAAAGAAGTTGATGAAGAAGGACCATATAAATGGAACAGACTGCTGTAAATTGTCCAAAACAGGCTGTAGTACAAAATTGGCCATATCGAGAACTAGAAGTGACCGATTTTTCCATGCGCCACATATAAAAATGTAGAGGATAACATGTAATATCCAGCCATGCCTTCAAAATTGAATTTGACAATTTACTTTCTCACATAAATTTAATACAACAAGTTGTTTACTGCCCTGTTTATGAATTGTCCTCTTGCTTAAGCCATGAAAATTGTTCCAAATATGATGCTTGTTGCCATGAAGACTCTTCAATAGGCAAACCCTTCCATTTGACAAGCTATTCCACAAGAATACGGTTCCTTAGAACCTTCTCCCACATGCCAATAATCTTCTCGAGCTCATAGATGATCAAACCATCATCATCCAAGGAAGGTAGTTCTTCAAGAACTTGAATTTGAGGACCATATACTTTTTAAGCTGAGACACATGAAAGAAATTATGGATTTATGTTTGAAGGTAAGTCTAATTGATAAGCAAGATCCCCAACTCGCTTGACAATACGGTAAGGACCATAAAACCTATGAGCAAGTTTGTTGTGTCCTCCTTTAAGAGAAGCATAACGTGACTTGGGAACCTTCAAAAATACCCATTCATCTTCCTCAAACTCCACATGTCTTCTTTTCTCATCCTCATAGACTTTCATTGTCTCTTGAGCTTTATGAATACTATCCTTGCATTGCTTCATAAGAGCCTCCATCTTTTCCAACTCCTCACAGGCTTGTAGATTTACATCTTCATGAAACAATGCGGAGGGTACTTGTACTTTGTAGCCATATAAAGCTTCAAAAGGAGACATTCCAATGTTCATATGGTAAGTATTGTTGTAACAAAACTCTGCAAGATGGAGCCATTGGTCCCATGTCTTTTGTGTCTTATGGCAAAAGTGCCTCAAATAAACTTCTAGCCATTTGTTAACTCTTTCGGTTTGCCCATTCATTTGTGGGTGATATGCGGTACTAGGAGTCAAAAGAGTCCCCATTGAAGAGAACAAACTCCTCCAAAATCTGCCCTTAAACTTAGTGTTGTGGTCGGACACAATCTTCATTGGCATACCATAAAGCTTGAAAATGCATTCCATGAATTGTTGAGTCACTTGCTTTGCTATAAATTGGGCCTTAGTTGGGATGAAATGGGCTGATTTAGTCAACCAACCAACTACCACACATAAATGCTATTCCACCCATGCTTAGTTGCAAGCAATCCCACAATAAAATCCATAGAGATATCAGTCCGCTTTCATTGAGGAATAGGGAGTGGCTGAAGTAAGCTGATGGGTAGAAGAGACGAGTCTTTATTTTTTTGACACGGAAGACATTGCATCACATGATTCTTGACATCCCGCCAAAGGCCCTTCTAATAAAATCTCTTATGGATGTTGTCAAATGTTTTGAACAGTCCATGATGAACTACTAAAGGTGAATAATGCATCTCATGCAAAATATGGTCTTTGAAAGAGGATTGTGGTGTCAATTAGACTCTACTATGATACCATAAAAGACCGTTATGCCAATTGAAATTGGGATACTCTTCACTTTTCCTTGCTGAAATTCCTTCATCATCTTTGATACTTGCTCATCAAGCAAATATTCTTCTTGGATGTCATGAATCCAATCATCATGTACAATTGAAATTGAAGACATAGAACATGCCCACATATGTAATAAAGCATCTGCCACAACATTATCTTTTCCAACCATGTAGGATATTTCAAAATCATAGATTTTTAGAGTAGCTAGCCACCTCCTTTGTTTAGAGGACAAATTTTGTTGGGAAAGGAAATATTTCAACACACAGTGATTGCTCTTCACCTTGATATGGCTGCCATATATATAGTGATGCCACTTTTTGATAGCATGTAAATTTTCCAACATCTCTTATTCATAGACATATAGTTGACGCTCCTTGCCCCATCAAGCTTGCAACTTTCATAAGCTATAACTCCATGGTCCTTGATACAAAACAGTCCCAACTCCTCTTACACTAGCATCTGAACATATAATGAACTCCTTAGAGAAATCCGGGCATACAAGAATAGGTGCTAAAACTAATAGAAATTTCAGGTCATTGAAGCTCTTGTCGGCTATGGAGTCCCAAAAGAAAGCTTCTTTCTTCACTTCTTTCTTCAGCCTATCGATCAAAGGAGCCGCCACATGAGCATAATTTTTATAAACCTCCTATAGAATGAAGATAATCCAAGGAAACCCCTCAAGAAAGTAGAATTCGTAGGAGTAGGCCACTCTTTAACACATTTCACCTTGTTAGGATCCACATGAATGTCTTGCTCTCCCACAATGTGACCCAAGTATTCCACTTCATCTTCCATGAAAGAACACTTTGACATTTTGGCAAAGAGTGTGTGCCTTCTTAATGTGTCAAAAACCTCTCGCACATGCATCAAATGCTCATCCTTGGATTTGCTATAAATGAGGATATCATCAAAGAATACAATGACTGTTTTAAACAAAAAAGGCTGCAATATCTTATTCATGAGTGCTTGAAAAGTAGCGGCCGCATTTGAAAGCCCAAATTGCATGACCAAGAAGTGGTATAACCCTCTTTCAGTCCTAAAGGTTTTTTTATACTCATCCCCTTCCTTCATTCAAATTTGATGATAGCTTGAATGAAGATCAATCTTGATGAAGACCTTTGTATCTTTGGGCTCATCGAAGAGGTCATCAATGCGAGGAATCGGGTATCTATTCTTCATCGTGGACTTGTTAAGCTCCCTATAATCAATGCACATGCGAAAAGATCCATCTTTATTCTTTACCAAGAAAATAGGAGAGGCAAAATGGAGATTAACTTGGCTTAATTAAACCCATTTGCAACAACTCTTTAACTTGTATTTCCATCTCTTCCCTTTCAAACTTTGACAAGCCATAGGGAGGTTTGTTGATGGGTTTTGTGTCAAGCAACAAGTCAATAGGGTGATCTACCTCTCTCTTTGGAGGCAAAGATGATGGTTGCTGAAATAAATCTTTGTATTCCTCTAATAGCTCTTCCATTCTTAAATCCTTTTTCTTTGACGAAGATGGTGGCTTATTTGGTGGTTGCTCTTCATCCACTTTTGCAAGCAAAAGAATGAATATGCATGATTGTGCATTGATTTATTTACACATATTCTTCTTAGAGATGAGTTCCATTTTCTTTTGACCAATGCCCTTCAATATTATATGCTATCCATTCCATTAGAACTCCATCAGCATGTTTTTTAAGTCCAAAGAAAATTTTCTAATGGTTTTCAACCAATCGCAGCCAATGACAATATCTACGAGGCCCATTTTCAAAGTGATCAAGTCCACTTCCATAGTACATGAAGGAGATAGAGTAATAGGAGTGTGTAGGCATACTTCATTACTTGATTCATAAGCTTCATTAGCCACTTGGATGTTCAATGGCACTTGCATTTGTTGAGGAAGCAATCTCAACCTGTGCAAAGATTTGGTATTAATGAAGCTATGGGTGCTGCTCGTATCAATCAAAAGGTGAACCATTCTACCATTGATCAACCCTCAAGTCTAAGGGTGTTTTCTCCTTTACAACCGGTCCATGCATCATGAGAAATTGCACATAAAGAACCACCCAGATCAAAAGGAAAAGTGTCCACAATATCATAAAATTCATCATTATTTCCTTCATCCTCATCATGCATTTCTTCAAGCATAGGGTTTGCTTCCACATGAAATACATTCTCCTCTTCACTTTCATCTTCATCTGGTTCATCAATGATGACAAAGTTAAGCTTGCTATTTTTGGATTTGCATTTCAGCTTATGGTCTTGTGTCCACTTTTCTCCACACTTGAAATATAACCTTTGGCCCTCATGTCTCTTATTTGTTCATTTTAAGGAACCTTGTTGTAAGTGTTTTTTTGAGATCCCTGTTGTGCATTTGCAGCCCTTGCAAAGCTTGTTTTGCTTCAGCCATTGGCCTATAACCATTTCCTCCACTTGGTTTTGATCCATAGACCATTGGGTATGTAGGCAACTTATTGTAATTACTACTGTAAGTACTAGTACTCTTGCCTTCTTGCCTATAAACATTCCTTTGCTGGCTGAAATGTGCTCCAACCCTTGAAGGTTGATTATGTAATGAATACCCTGCACTTTTTGGCTGAACCCCCATTGAGTCTCTTCTATATTTCTGCGCATATCTTTCAGCATATAAAATGGCTTCATGCATTGTCTTGGGCTGCATTGCACCTACTTTTGAGGACATGGATGAATCTAGACCAAAGATGTATTTGTTTAACTTGGCCAAATCATCAATCCCTTTAATGAACATAGAAAGATTAAGGAACATATTAGAGTAATCGTGAATGGACATGACCCTTTGTTGAATACCATACCATCTTCTTTGTAATCTTTCTTTTTCCATTTGAAAGACAAAGACCTCAAACATTGCCTTCTTAAAATCCTCCCAAGAAGAAAAATTGTGACCAACTCTTTGCATATATCTCCACCATGTATACGCACAGCCTTCAAGATGGAGTGCAACAAAATAGACCTTGGGTTCATCATGGAGAGGGAAATTTGTGAAGTACATCTCTAATTTGTTTACCGATTCTTCCCACTCCGTTGGAGATGCATTATCCCCCTTGAAATTGGAAATAGTAATATTTTCTTTGTACTCCCTTTCATTATAAGTTGGCTAGAAATGATTGTCTCCAAGAATCTCCATTCATTGAACCTCTTCCAAAAGAGTTTGGTCTAGAAGTATTACCACCATGATTTGGTTGTCCCAATCCAAAAGAATGATGATGTCCATTTATGGACTGAGAAATGACTTTTCTTTGTTGGTGATATCATGAAATGACCTTCTTTCATCAAATCTACCACTCTTATCATGAAGGTCCAATTCTTTTTGCTTGATGGTAGATTGATAGGGACAAGATTTGTAGAAGGGGTCACATCCATGAAACTCTTCATTCTCTTCTTCTCTTAGGTCCTCCTCTTCTTCATAAGCAACCTCACATCTTGAATTGAATTGAGGACGAGTATGATGCTTTGATGACATTGGTGGCTAATAATGAGCACTCTATTTGATAGCATGCTGGAATTTCAGGAAAGCAACCTGTATATGTAGAATTCTAGGCCTGTATTTCAAGACAGCAACCTGTAAATGCAGATTAGCAGGCCCAACAGCCAATAAATACTGAGCCTTCGCTCCATAGGTCGACTAGACCATCGAGACCACTTGACAGGTTTTTTCCTAGTGTGCAGTAAGCTGTAGATTATGTCATGTTGACAAATTGTGGTGATCGTCATGCTTCAAGGAAGCAATGACTAGACCAGACAGCAAGAAGTGGTTCAAGGCCATGCTGTCAAAAATGGAATCACTTGATAAGAATGGTACTTGGGACTTGGTGCAGCTGCCTAAAGGGTAGAAAATTCTTCCATGCAAGTGGGTTTACAATATGAACATCACTTTTGGTTCTTCACCAAAGTACAAAGCAAGATTGGTTGCAAAGGGGTACAAGTAGGAACATGGAATTGACTTTGATGAGATCTTCTCTCCTGTAGTCCAGATGACTACCTTGAGAACCATTTTGGGCTTGCTTGCAACTGAGGATATGGAGCTCATACAGATGGATGTAAATACTACATTTTTACATGATGATCTACATGAGGACATATATATGCAACAACCTAAGGGTTTTGGTGCTACAGGCAAAGAGAAGTGGTCTATAAATTGAAACAGAGTTTGTATGGACTAAAACAGGCACCGAGGGAATGGTATCATAAGTTTGATACTTCCATGCATTCTCAGGGCTTTCACAGAAGTCAAGTTGATCACTGCTTGTATACCAAGAAGGTAGCAAATGGCAGTCTAATTATCTTGGTTCTATATGTTTATGGCATGCTGCTGGTAGGGATACTCATACCTTGGATTCATTGAAGCAAAGTCTTCATGGTAGCTTTGATATGAAGGACCTTGGTGATGCCAATCACATTCTTGGGATACGAATACTCAAAGATAGATCGAAGGGGTTAATCTATCTATCTCAGTTGGAGTATGTATCCAAGATTTTGCAGCATTTCAATATGGAGGGGGGAAAGCAATTAGAGTTCCATTGCCTCCATATGTGAAACTCAGTGCACAGGATAACCCTACATCTGATGATCAGAAGGTTGAAATGGCCAAGATTCTGTATGCTTCAGGTGTTGGCAGTTTGATGCATGCTATGGTTGCTACACATCCTGACATTGCCTTTGCAGTGGAAGTGGTTAGTAGGTACATGGCAAACCATGGCAAGAAGCATTGGAAAAGCAGTGAAAGGTATTATGAGATACCTCAAGGGCACAAAGGATTTGTGCATCTGCTTTGGTAAGTAGAAGGCATCTGTCATTGGCTTTACGGATGTAGACTATGTTGGACATGCAGACTGCAGGAAGTCCACTACAGGGTATGTGTTCAACTTCACAAGGGGATTTGTCTCTTGGATATCCAGGCTGCAGAAGTATGTTGCACTGTCTACTACGGAGGCAGATTATGTGGCTGCCACTAAGGCATGCAAAGAGGCCTTATGGATGTCACGTTTGGTTGCTGAGCTTGGGATTACTGAGGTTCCTGTCCTCCGCTGTGATAATCAGAGTGCTATCATGTTAGCACGGAACCTTGTCTTTCATACAAAGACAAAACACATACAAGTGAAATGTCATTTCATCAGAGAGGTACTTGACAGTAAGAGCATTAAGTTGGTCAAGGTGCACACCGACGATAACCCTGCAGACCTTCTCATGAAGGGTCTTCCAACAAAGAGGTTTGCCCTTCAGTACCACAAATCGTGTGTCTCTATCTCTTCTCTCTCTCTCAACCCACATCTCTATATAGAAGCTCCACTGCAGCTACCTCAACAAAGTCCATCTTCGTATAGTATACTTTGTTTTGCACCAACTTTATGTGAAGATTGAGGTAATTACCTGTCATGATGAAGGAGGAGTTAGTGCAATTGTGAACTCTTTCAAAAAGTGACCCAAGAATGACACTAGGTCTACATGTTGGAATAGCTAGGCCTCAACAATGGCTCTTATATGCAAAATCCTTGAGAAACTATACCTACTATGTTTTCTTTCTTCATACTCTTTGCCATGCTGCCATGAGTAAGGATAGTAGAGTGGATCCACCCTCTTGTCTTCATGTGAATACAAAAAGACTTTCCACGCTCTCTTATTGTTTTTCAAGTTGGGGCATTGCCATGTTGGCTAACTTGCCTATGGTTCCCTTGGTTTCAACTCGAGGTACTTGCCCGAGCTTCCCTTCATATAACAAGATCTTCAATGAATAATGAGATCCACATGATGGAGCCACTTACCTGCTACACTCTCTATTGATCGTATGAGAGTAGCAATCATACATTGAGTAGAGATAACGGTCTTCTGAACCTTCTTTCTCACTCAACTTGAAGTCAAAAACTACCAAAATACCCAATCCTTGTCTCTCCTTATATCTTTCCACAACTTCCTCTATATTTTCCACTTCTTCTTGCAAAAGAAGCTTAAGGAAAATAGAGTATTCTATCATATTTTGCAATTGTGCTCTTAGTGTTTGTGTCATGGTAGCATATGTCTCCTTTTTCTCACAACCCTCTCCTTTCTTTATTAGCTTTTATGATTCACCTACATCAAATTTTGCTAGTTCTGGTGGCATATTAGAGCAAAGTGTCATGATTGTTGGTGGTTCTATGGCAATGAGGGATGTTGGATGGGGTATTCTTGGTTGCAAAAAACTAGTAGCCTTTAATTTGTGATCCTCATAACCTTTCCTTATCAAATCATGGATCAAATATTCCTTCATTTTCTCCATGAACATTAGATTACTCCATGCCCATAACTATGTTGTAATGAGTCACCCAAACTATACAACCATTCTTAGCCCAATGCCACATCTGCATAGTCATGTTCATAACTTGAAATTTTATTTTCATGGTATGCCCTTACACTTCCAATGGAGCATCATGAAAGACATTGCTACCTCTCACTTAACCTACTTGCGTGGTTCCGCAAGTCTAAAGGACTCCATGCAATGTAGTGAACGCACTTATCAATTCCCCTTGGGCATCCAGCTCTATTTGTGGCCACATGACTAATCTTCCCTCCTTTTTCATACACCTAGCTAGATCTTAGATTTAATTTAAAAATTATACATTATAGCCTCCTGATTATGCGCTTAATTTGATACAATTTGCATGAGATGGTTCAACCTAGCTCTCTCAATAAAATTACAACAATCTCTTTTTGAAAATTATGTGCTCTTCTTTTCAAGAGTTATGGATCCCTTTGTAATTGTAGTTAGCATCATGCCCCCTCCTACACAAGTGCCAATCTCGTGGCACTCATGTTGTAATGAAGAGGTCAGAGGAGAGAGAAGACTAGAAAGGAGGGAGGGGAGAGAAAAGAGGAGAGAGAAAGACTAGAGATGGGGAGAGAGAGAGAGAGAGAGAGAGAGAGAGACAAGAAGAGAGAGGATGAATGAAGGGAAGCCATGGAAGCTATAAGGAAGGTGAAGATACTTAGTTCATTAATTATTGGATGCCCAAATTGAGTCTTATACCATTCATATCCCATCAATGTGACTAAGTATTTTCCATGTTTCCCATGCTATGCCAATCCCAAGGTCTTTTGGCCTCAAAAATAAAAAGATGACCTATCATCAAGAGGAGGTATTGTTATGGCATAGTAGTGGGGTTGTAGAGTACTACTTTGTTAAGCATTACAATGATAGAAAAATTTGTGGGGAAGCTAAAATCTAGATTGAATTGGGGTGTATACTCATGTATGTGATATGTACATTAATAGGATGTTGCTAAGTTGTAAGCTTATTTGCCAATTCTACATAAGTGGGTGTAGTGGGAGCTCACGCTCAACCGCCAAGACCCACGGACCGCTTATTGCTTCAAGCATTTCAAGCCGAATGCTAATGGCTACCTCTCACATATCCTACACGCTCTCATGCCTACCAAGTGTAGTGAGCTTACCTTCATGCCGATCGAGTTGCCTCCTCTCCCGCACACTCCGGTAGCTCCACGATCCAAGTGCAAGCTTCAAGCAAGCTCAATCCTCCCGCTCCAATCTCCAAGCCCCATCGTCGCGAGCAAGATAAGAGAAGAGAATAGAAGAGAAGAAGAGAGGAGAAGATGGAGAGCTTCTCCACCCCACGGTCCCTCACCCTCACACTCTCACACTCCCTCTCTCAAGCACAAGCTCAAGAAAGCAAGAACAAGAAGAAGAAGAAGAAGAAGAGGAGAGCTACTTTTGGCCACACACAAGAATGAGCTTCTCATTCCACTTTTTGGCTTTTAAACATGCCCTACTCCTCCTTGGGCGGTCATCCCCTTTTTTACATGACCGGCCATTGGCCTAGGTCCTCTTTTCCTATTTCCTTCCTATCCTTCTTGCTTCTTCTCTACTTCCCGTCTATCTTTACAATTTGCACAGGAGAGAGCCTGGCACTCTTTTACAAGATTTCAAAGTGCGCCTTTGTATTTTAAAATGCACCTTTCCCCTTTTGCATTTGCCTTGGACTTTTAAGGTTGCCCTTGCACTTTTGGCCTTTTCTCCTCTTCTTTCTTCAAACAGGCTACCTTTTTTCCGCCTTTGCCTTGCGTCTTTTTTATTTCCTTTTTCTTTCTTCGTGTTGGGGTTAAAAGTGGGCTCCTAAAAACTGTAGATAGCATGCACCTGTCACAAAGTTCCTTTACACCTTTTATACCTGTTAGTGTGATTTCCTGAGTTTCCTATGCTATCCCATTATTTTACATGTGCCAAAGGTAGTTTATTCTCACATACAAGGAATGTTGGGATGGTCACTGGGGAGATCCTAATAAAGGAGAGATAATGGTTGATATTGAAGATCTGGGTAACGAGGAATGAACTTGCAAGGGTGAAGGTTGCTTATGCTCTGACATGACTGCATCAAAGAGTAATGGAGTAGTGGTTATCTGATGAGTAAGGGCATGATGGATCATGGTTAACGTGGGTCATTGATGTTGATGGGACTACAAGAAGTCAGTATACAAGTTATGTCATTTGTGTTCTTTCTAATGGGTGTGTCTATATTTCTTGTATAGCAATTAATGCATGTGACTATGCAACTAGAAGTTGGGTTGAATTCTAAGTAAACTTGAAACGTTGTCCCACACTTAAGGACCCAATTAATGTGAGGTTGTTGTGTTGTGCTAATCTCAAAGTTGTAGGCCATCTAAGTAGGCTCCATGTGCCCTACCCTTGATGTGCCCTAGGATTGTGATGTGGAGTTGTGAGATGTCCGCTAGGCACCTTTTTTTAGTCCATCAATAGGTTTTCCAAATGGCATTGTCTGGCGCTCCCTTGGAATAGCATGGGGTTTGTCACTTAGATCCCACTGAGTCTACATCACAACAGAAGTGTTCCGAATGAACCCAGTAGGATCGATCTGAATTTTTGGGTTCCTAAAATCAGATGGGTCTCTTAGCAACTAGCTAGCATTTGTAATTTTGAGCTCTACTTCTACAGGATTACTCAATCTGAAGCGGACTTGCCATTGCACTTGGTTCAAAGAGAATGGGAGATGGAGGGGAGTGTGGTACGTCAACCCACCTGCCCATAAGGAAAAATCCAATTCTAGCCCCCTAAAACAATGCAAGTCAGTTCTACCTAACGACTAGTTCGTCAATTTATTGTCTTCTTATTTCTATTTTCGATTTAGAAAACCTCCCAACTAACCAAGACCACCCTACCATTGGATAGGACCCATCGGGGGTTATGCCCACCCGCTTTCCTTTGATGACGGAATCATCTTTAGTTTTTTAATTACCTACAACACATTTATTGAAACTTTCACAACTAGGTTCCTTAATTAATTTGTCAAATCATAGGTTTCTTCATGTAATTTATCTCACAGACACGCATACAATTCAAACAATCCTTGAATAAAACAAACTTCTTTATTATATTGGAAGCTTATTACAATTTCCATCTTTCCGACCTTGTGGAAGATACACAGAATTCCACAAGGGTATTCTACCCACCAAGATTCCACCCTTGTAACAAGCATTTAGGGTTCCAGGATCCCATACTGGGTCACGAAGGGGCCCGTTAGATTCTAGGAACAATGCAACATTTACGACTAGAGCCCCCCCTTGCACCCACATTTCCTACTACCCCAGACTATCCCTATGGACAGACCTTTCGCCTACAGAGCCGGTCTAAGCGTCTCGTAGCAATAACCATGATCCCCTTGGAGTAGGGCCTCGTAGCTAGCTTGGGGGTAGCCTAGCGCGATCCTTCCTTTTATCATGTTTATCAATATTTTCAATCAGAGATCTAGATTCTAGCAAACACCAACATTCCTTTCAAATGTATATCAAATGATCCAATGACAATCACACCATCGTGCAATTCATAGCTTCACATAGCCAAGGTAGACCTTATCCCAAGGTAAACTTACCTTCTAATTAGGATTCACCTCCCCATAAAGAAGTGATGAGTACATCTCTTACAACATGTTTAGCAAGGCATAAATTTTCCATTTAGTCTATCTTACCCAACATAAGCAAAATTCCTTAAAGAAATATATTGTGCTAATAACTTAACGAGATGACTTATAGATCCGTTAAATAGAGTTTCACTTTTCATAAAAAGCATTAGTCAACACTTAACCTTGTCGTGTTTGACCATAAATATATCGAATGTGCATATAGACATATGTGCAATAACCTCTAGCAATTATCTCGATTATAATTCTATAATTTAGAATCTCAATTAATCTAACTATAAATCATAGCAATTAATCGTTTGTGCATGTACTAGTATGCTTTCTGGATGAAACTATCAATTTGTGTAAGTGAAAAATATGGAAGCTAATATTTTATATAAAATTTTACCATAAATATTATTATTTTATGTGGTGAAATAATAACCTAGTAGTGAATAACCTGGTTTGGTATGACAACATTGGAAATTCTGTATTTGCTCACGCTTTGTGTTTGCCACACCCAATGTTCCATTGGTAGTGGCAACTCTGGCAACCTCGGGCACTCCCATATCTCTAGCAATGCCCCCGGTTGCGGTGGTTCCCATGGTCTTTCCACCTCGTCGCCTTGGAGCCATCATCTGTGAGCATGTTCGAGAGATAAGGAAGGTGGAATAAATTCGAGATGGGAGAGCGTAAGAGAATATGGCTTAGTTGAAAACCAAGACAGGGGGATTGAGCTCTCTCTCTCTCTCTCTCTCTCTCTCTCTCTCTCTCTCTCTCTCTCTCTCTCTCTCTCTCTCTCTCTCTCTCTCTCTCTCTCTCTCTCTCTCTCTCTCTCTCTCTAGCTTCTTCTTGTAGCCTCTTGGAGGGGTTTCCTTCTACCTCCATCTCTCTACCTCTCTCTCGCAGCCTCTTGTGGTCTCCTTGTGCTTTCTTATGCTTCCCTAAACTGCTCCCCATGCCTCATATTTATAAGTAAATTAGAGAAGAGAATAAGTGTTCTTTGCGGAGGGAATCTTGAAAAAATCAACAATTTGAAACTTCTAAGATGCAATCTGATGCTCAAACCACAAATTTGATAGTTTTGTTGGCTTCAAAAGGGGGCTTTTAAAAAATCACTTGCTTTTTTTTTACATGACATCCTGTTCCAAAAATCTTCCATATCTTTTTAGGATATTTACAATAAATAATATCTAAAATATATTAGTTTTTCCAAAAATCTAATATTTTTGGACCATCCATACTATACACATTAACACTAGTGATATGGCTCATAACTCTCGTTCACATGGTAACTTCTGTGATGGGTGGCTACATTCCTTGTTAATTTGAAAAAATATCAGGTTATGATTCTCAATTTTATTTATTTATTTATTTATTTTAATATTAATTAGTTTCTACGTTAGTTAGACTTTAATTAGTAACCTTACTAACTTATTAATTGACTAACTAACTTTCGAACCAACTAACTTTTAGTTGCGTGGAAGCATTACATCCTCCTCCCCTTAGAGAAATCGAGATGTCCTCATCTCAAGAGAAACCGTGGGTATTGTTGATGAAGAACATTTTCATCTATCCATGTAGCATCTTCTTCAAGATGATCCTTCCACTGGACAATGTATTCTCTAAGGGTTCTACTCCTCAATTTTCTCTCCCTTACATCAATTACTTTGTCAAGTTGTAGCTCAAGTACTCCTTGGTTAGTATTACAACTCATTGATGATCAAGGATATGGTTCGGGTTAGCTACGTATGCTCTTAATAGGCTAACATGAAATACATTGTGGATTTTTATATTCTCAAGGAGTTGTATTTTGTAAGCGCTTGGTCCTAAGCACTTGAGAACCTTATAGGGTCCACAATATCTTCGATTTAGCTTCTTGAATTCTCCTAAAGATAAAGAACTCTTCTTTGGATAGGCACTGATGAAAACCTTGTCTCCCTCTTTGAAGATTCGTTCTTCCCTTTTTAGATTAGCATACACCTTTTGTTAGTCGTTGGCAGCTTGAATATCTTGTCTGATAATCTTGATTTGATCATCCATTTCTTCTAATATTTTTCTCGAAGCTTCTATGCTTAGAGTAGGATCGGAAAAGTTAAGTGGCATATGGCAATCTTGACCATATAGCATCTAAAATGGAGTCATCTGAATACTTTGATGATAGGATGCATTATAAGCAAATTCCACTAAGGATAGATATTGAATCTACCTTTTAGGTTCCTTGCTACAATATGCATGCAGAATAGCCTCAATTACTTAATTAACTCGTTCTATCTGCCCATCAATTTGTGGATGATAAGCAGTATTGAAAAAAAATTGGGTTTCCAATGGCTTCAAATAAACTCTTCTAGAAATGTGATGTGAAAAGAGAATCACAATCACTGATGATCCTTTTAGGTAACCCATGTAACCTAAAAATCTCTTTTACAAAAATTCTTGCAATATCTGAAGCTTTGTAATTGGTTTTTGTTGGAATAAGATGAGCGACCTTTGTTAACATGTCTACTATTACCATTATTTAGTTATATCCTCCTTGCACAGAAGGTAACCCAACTACAAAGTCTATGCTAATAAACTCCCATTTCACTTGGGGAATGTCAAGTGGTTGGATTCTTCCTGGTAACTTGACATATTCAAATTTTACACTTTGGCAATTAAGACATTCAATGACATACTTAAGTATATCACCCTTGAGTTTTTACCAGTAATAGCTTTTCCTAACAGCATTAAGAGTTTTTACATACCTCGAGTGTCTTGAAAAAGAAGAGTCATGTGTAGTATCCTCCTCTTAGGAGTCTAACTTAAAGGAATGCATAGTCTCATTGTGAAATAAACAAGTCCTTTGTCTTCATTTGTAGAGAATTCTTGATACTTAGTCTTGAGTTTGGGATCTTGTTCCTTATTCTGAACTTCCCAAAACAATTGTTAATAGTTTGGGTCCTTATTTGCTTCATCCTTGGTCAACACGATGATATGATTAATTGGCATTGATACCATTGTAGCCAGAGTTTCTACCCTAGATGGTTCTTCAAGGAATAGTAAGAGCATTAAGGAAAGCTTTACGGCTAAGGGCATCTTCTACTACATTTTCTTTACCAGGTCTGAACTTAATTTCAAAGTCATAGTTCTACAGAATTTTGATCCACCATCGTTGCCTCATATTAAGATCAGGCTAAGTAAAAATCCACTTAAGACTTTTATGATCTGTGACTAAGGAAAACTTATTTCCAAGCAAGTAATGTCTCCATAATTTTAGAGCATGAATCATAGCACTAACAACTCTAGGTCGTGAGTAGCATATCTATTTTCATGGGTTTTGAATTTTCTTGAAGAGTAAGCTATAAGATGACCTTCCTGCATTCGTACACATCCCAATGCAAGAGAATTGGCATATGTAAAAACTTCAAATTCCTTGCTTAAGTCAAGTAGCCTTAAGATAGGAGCAATTATCAAACTATGCTTTAGTTGCTCAAAGCTAAAATGTTCAATTAGCTTCCAGATAATGGCAACTTGCTTTTTGAGTAGATTTGTAAGAGGTGCTGCAATTTGGGCATAGTTTCTTATGAATATCCTATATCATCCTGTTAGACCTAGAAAACTTCTCACTTCCTTGATAGTGGTTGGGGGTGGCCAATCTTGAACATCTTTGACCTTGGCACAATCTATTGATATACCTTCAATAGACATTATGAATCCCAAGTACACTCAATCTTTCTTTTGAAGAAGGCACACTTCTTCTTCTTGGCATACAATTTGTATGTTCTCATTTTCTCTAGGATAATGTGAAGATGTGGTTCATGATCTTCTTCCTCCTTAGAATAAGCTAGGACGTCATCAAAGAATACAAGAACAAAATCATCAAGATGAGGTCTGAAAATGTCCTGCATTCACCTGTTGAAGGTAGCTTGGGAATTTGTCAACCTAAATGACATCACAATGAATTTGAAATGACCATATCTTGTGTTGAACTATAAGGTGCATGCCCCATCGGTTATCCGAGCATGCCTTTAGAGGTCTATTGAGAAACTAATCTAAGCGTCGCTACTCGACACTCCCATGGAATGTCCCGATTTTTGTCGCTTAGGGTTTCCCGAATCTGCCTCACAATGAAACATTCACGGCTGAATCCACTAGGATCGACCTAAAATTTGGGCTCCTAGTGGTCAAGGTCTCCTATTAGCATTCTAGCATCGGATCCTGGACATCCTACTTTATGCAAAGATATCCAAGTTGAAGCAGACCCATGCCGCACTTGGTTCAAAGAGAATGGGAAACGAGAGGGATGCGCCACTCAACCTCTCTGCCCATAGGGCATAGTCCCATTCCAATCCCCTAAAACATCATGAATCGGGTTCTAATCTAACAATACCTAAAGATTGAACAATGGTAAAATCTTGTGAGAAGCCTTCCAGTTCTCTGGGACCACCCTGCCGTAGGACTGACCCATTAGGGGTTCCACCCACCCGCTTCTCTCAATAGCTTTCGTTTTCTAATTAGGTTTTACCACATTTATGTGTGACATTTAAAGTCAACTTCATTAATTAAGCCTTTTAGGAAACAGGGTTTGTTCACATAACTTATAGCACAGACACGAAAATAGAGCAAAAAGCAATCTATTGACAAAAAAGTTTAAACAAGTTCCTTAACTTATCTTCAAGTTAATCTTTGTCTCCCGCCCATACAGGAGAAATTGTGTATCCGTTCTATCCAACAAAAGTATCCCTTCTACTCTGTAGAAGTAACTGGTCCAAATCACATGGCACCACAAATTCAATCCTTTATCTAGAATAGGATCTCCCAACATGCCCAGATGTTGGGGACCATGTAGGTCTTCAACTCCATTCTAGACCTAGCAAGGGGTGTCCAAAGCTCTACTTGACCCACAAGTTGTCTAGGAGTGAAACATCATTCCCGTGGTTGGCCTTTTCACCACTCGACCTTTGGCCCATGAATCGAGCAGTGCCCTCTTTGGATTAATCCACGGCGTGATCATGGAGGTGATCCACCCGTGCAATATATCCTTCCTTAATTAAATCCTTTAGGAATCTAGCACAACAAGGCATTCAGTCCTAATATCATTTTCTAGGAAAACATTCCTTTATCCCCATGGCAACTTGTCGTCATAGACCCTTGCCATGCATTTAGCATAAATCACAAGCACTTGGAACAATCATCCAAACAACAAACTAACAACTAGTTGAATGTAAAAGCATTTAGGATGTTGTTAGATCAACCAACAAAAAAACCAATTGTAGTCTTGCCAAACAATGCAAGAATAGTTGCGATATTATTTCCATCGCATATTTGCTCTTCCCCAAAGAGTGATTCTATGTAAAATTTACTTAACTCTTGTATACACAATATTTAATGTCATGATTATGACATTCATAACCCTTGATCGATTCCTCCTTGTAATTGCTCTATCAACGAACAAGCCATATGCAACTAAGTGCAATTAACTTTCCTTAATACATGTACTTTGCAAGCTCAATCTTTTGAATACATGAGATAAAATTTATCCTTTCCGATGACCTATACTCGTGCATTATAGTATGGGGCCTAATGTATCTCATAACGAGAATCAAAACAAGAATCTATCAATTTGGAAATACATTACTTATGACTAGAACCGCAGTTGGATTGATAGTGATGCCTTTGCTTGAAGCTTCATTGTTGGTTATGGGATTGCCATCCGCATGTGACATTCTTCGCTTGGGGACAATCGTCCGCAAGTAGACTCAAGAGATTAAGAAGAGGGAATAGATTCGAGATGCGAGAGTGTAAGAGAATATGGTTAAGTCGAGGATCGAGATAGAGGGAATTGTGCAGCCTCTCGGGGTAACTCATCTCTCTCTCTCTCTCTCTCTCTCTCTCTCTCTCTCTCTCTCTCTCTCTCTCTCTCTCTCTCTCTCTCTCTCTCTCTCTCTCTCAAGCTCTCTTTCAAGTTCTTCCTCACAATCTCTTTGGAGGGGTATCCTTCTCTCTACCTCTCTCTTTCATCCTCTCGAGGTCTCCTTATGCTCTCTTGTGTCTCCCCATGCCTCATATTTATAGTGAATTAGAGAAGAGGCTTGTGACTGAGAAGTGGAGCTCTTTGTGGAGGGAGATCTTAAAAAGATCAGTGATATGATGCTCAGATCATAAATCTGATGGTTCCATTGGCTCCAAAAGGGGGGTAAAACTCCAAGACACTTGGTTAGAAAGCACTCACTTCACTCATTCTTTTTTTCTCTATTCGAAGTGCTATCTACTAACTGTAGACTGTGATCACGGCGCACACGATTTCGCAAATCCATCTCTTTATTTTTTCTTTTTATAAAATCTCTAAAACTAACTAAAACATCACTTGTCTTTTCTTTTAAATGACATCTAATTCTAGAAATCTCCATATCTTTTTAGATAATATCTAAAATA
The DNA here is from genome assembly GCF_053477565.2 of Lygodium microphyllum. Lineage (NCBI taxonomy): Eukaryota > Viridiplantae > Streptophyta > Polypodiopsida > Schizaeales > Lygodiaceae > Lygodium > Lygodium microphyllum. The sequence goes on along the minus strand of NC_141147.1, from coordinate 130,820,192 downwards.
TCTAGAATATGCTAGTTTTGTCCAAAATCTAATATTTTTCGACCATCCAAACTATTCACATTAATATTAGTGATTAATATAGCTCATAAGTCTCGTTCACATTTGTAACTTACGTGAAGGGTGGCTACGGTCCTTGTTAATTCGGAAAAAATATTAGATTTACGACTCTCAATTTTTCTAAATAAAATATTTTTAATTAAATAAAATCCTTAATTATTAATATTAGTTAGTTTTTACCTTAGTTAGTAACCTTACTAACTTATTAATTTACTAACTAACTTTCGAACTAACCAACTAACTTTTATTGTGTGGAAATATTACATGAAGGCGGTTTTTGGAATATCTTCATCCTTGACTCTGATCTGATAATATCCCGACTGAAGATCCATCTTAGAAAAGATCCTTGCTCCTTGTAGACAATCAAGAAGCTCATCTATCCTCGGGATTTGATATTTATTCTTCACTATTACATGGTTTAGTCCTCGATAGTCGATACAAAGACGGAGAGTTCCATCTTTCTTCTTTTGGAATAATACTGGGACTCCCCATGGTGAACTACTTGGCCGAATATACCCTTGTTCTAGCAATTGCTTGAATTGCTCTTTTAGTTAGATGGCTTCGGAAATAGACATTTTGTAAGGTCTTTTTGCCACTGGAGCGGCTCTTGGATGGTTCTTCTTCTATCTGACCATCTTGATTTACCTTGTTAAGCTTGATTAAGCAAACACGTAATCCTTTCTTCAAGTCTTTCACAAGTCGAGAAGCTTTTGCCAATTAAACTTTAGGTTTCCATGTTTCACGTTGTGTAGTTACTATTTCACCGTTCAAATCCTGAAATGTGACGACCTTTTCCACAATGGATATAAGCATCATTGGGAATCATCCAATCCATTCCCAATAAGCATTCATAAGCTCCTAAGGTCATTACTCTGAACCTCATACTTGAAAGATTTTCTCCTAAGTTAAACTCTACCTTGGCAGGTTGCTGTGTAGAAAGTACTTCCTTTCCATTTGATAATTCCACAAGTAGTTTTGATGCATTTACTGTATCTATTCCTAACTTCTTAGCACACTTGGGTGAAATAAATGAGTGTGTACTTCCACAATCAATCAAAACTTTAAATGATTTAACTCGGTGACTAGCTGGTGTCTGTATTATCGAATATTGATGATTTGGACCTTTCTTGTGGAATGCAGCATGAACAGTTGCTCTTTTAATATCTTCTTCCATAGTAGAGGCTTCCTCCCTATTAGTAATATTTGACGTTCTTCCTCTTTCCATAGCTACTTCACCACGGCCTTGGGCAGCTCTGCTTTGACCTCAAAATTGGCCTTGGCGATGGTTTCCACCAAGCTTTGGACAATCTCTCCTCAAATGTCCTGGCTCATTATCGTGAAAGCACGTAAGACCATCCTTATTTGCTTGGGTAGGAACAAAATTTCCAACTGCATTGAATTTTGCATTTTTCTTTTGACCTTGGTAAATTTGGCCTTGGGTTCTTTTTGCTTGACCTTTGAATCCTCCTTTGTTCTGGTTATTGTAGCTCCAGAACTTATTATTATTAGGCTTTAATTGTACTTCCCGCACAATAGGAGTAACTCGAATCAAAGCATCTGGAGGTCTATTGGGCACATTGATTCCAAACCAGTGTTCAAAGGAGAATTTAGCCCATTGCAAAATTTGGACACTTGTTAAGCAGTATCCATGGAGGGTGCATATTTAAGAAGTGAAATAAACTTGGAGTAATATGCTTCTAAGGTTGGTCCCATTTGCTTCAAATTAAAGAACTCATTCATCTTCTAGGTACGATAAGTTGGAGGCAAATATCTTCCTCTTACAGCTTCTTTCAACAAATCCCAAGTAATGGTATTTTCAGGGACTCCTTGATCTCGACACCACTGCTTCCACTAGAGTTGAACTTCGTTGTAGAGGGAGCTCACGCTCAACCGCCAAGACCCATGGATAGCTTATTGCTTCAAGCATTCCAAGCCAAGCACCAATGGCTACATCTCACATAGCCGATGCGCTATCCATCTCTACAGATGTAGTGAGCTTACCTCCATGCCTAATTGAGTTATCTCCTCTCCTGAGCACTCCAATAGCTTCATGATCCAAGTGCAAGCTTCAAGCGAGCTCCATCCTCAAGCTCCACGCTCCAAGCTCCATTACCGCAATCAAGGCAAGAGAAGAGAAGAGAAGAGAAGAAGAGAAGAGAAGAAGAGAGGAGAAGATGGAGAGCTTCTTCTCCACGGTCCCTCACCCTCACACACTCACTCCCTCGCACTCTCACTTCTTCTCTCAAGCACAAGCTCAAGCAAGCAAGAACAAGAAGAAGAAGAAGAAGAAGAGAGCCACTTTTGGCCACACACAAGAATGAGCTTCTCATTCACTTTTCAACTTTATATACAAAACCCTAAATCCCTCTTGGACGGTTATTCCCTTTTTTATATGGCCAGCTGTGGCTTAGGCTCTTTTTTCCATTGTCCTCCTATCTTCCTAGCTAGCTTTCTACCGCCCGTCTACCTTTACAAATTGTATAGGTGAGAGCCCAACGCTCTTAAAATAAATCATAGTGCACCTTGCACTCTTTTACAAAAGTGTTAGCATGTGCTTTTTCTTGTGCACCTTTCACCTTGATTTAGGACTTTTCTGCACTTCTTGTGTTTCCAAATTCTTCTTGATGCGCCTTCGTCTTCCGTTTCACTTTTGCCTTGATCTTGTCTTCTGCTTTGGATTTTTGGATTTTCCACCTTGTTCGTTTGAGGGTTAACGTTACCCCCTCCTAGACGAGTGCCAATCCCATGGCACTCACAATCGTAGGTAGTAGGCGTTGGCATTCATCGAAGACGTGGGTGGAGCATATGTGGTTTGTCTTGGAGTGTTGATGAAGAGATGATGGTACTTTCATTGGAGTCTTTAATACCTACAATTGAAAACCTCTCATATGGTCTCTCCCTAGGGGTTAGTGCTAGTCTTATTATCGTGTGCACAAGATGTAGTTTGATTAGTTTGGGAGACAAGTTGAACTCTAAGCAAATTGAGAGTAATGTCATGCACTTGAGGACCCAAACTGTGTATAGATTGTGGTTTAGATATTATGTGAGTGCCCATGCATACTTAGATATTATGTAGTTAGAAGACTGTTGGTCTGGTTCCTCATAGTAATGTGTGAATGAAGCAAGGGTTCAATGGGGTGGAAAAAATTGTCGATATTGAGGAGAAGTACACAAGAAGGCTTCTTGAGACATCACTTGTGATTTTGACCACGCGATGTAGCATAATTGAGCTCATTGACACCTTAGCTTTTGGTGGTTGGTGGCTACTTGTATTATTCGAAGAGTACGGTGTACTTTCCATGGTCTTTCCTACCTTGCTTACCACTATTGATTGCAATGGTACTGAGATGGAGTGCAAAGAAAGAATCATGCAAATAGGTCAGGGTGACAGGTCTCTAACCATAGACGAGAGACAAGCTCCCTAGGTATATCCTGCCCTTGATGTGCCTTGAACAATTGTGGGGGATGTGTAAAGGGCTAGGGGACTAAGAATGGAGCCAACCGACCCAGGTCACTGGATGTACCTAATTTGAGGACGCCTAGGTGATGTGTTTGATCGTGAGTGCTTTTTTCTTTCTTTCTTTCTTTCTTTTCTTTTCTTTTCTTTTTGTTTTCTCTTTTATTTATTTCTCTCTTTTTTTTTCTCTTGTTTTTTTTCCTTTTTTTGGATAAAATAAATACAACCAATGCAACACATTGAGGCTATCATCCTTTCATTTGGACTAAGAAATATCGAGATCCAAAGGCTGTGAAAAATGGATATTACAAGGATGATTGTGTTACTAGCTTTGATACCAGATTAAAAGTTGTTGAGATAAAGAGATACATTTGAGATTTTGCAAATCTCTTTGTAGCTTGTGAGACATCGGAACAATCAAGGTAGCAACTGCAGTGAGCCGAATGTAGAGTCTAGCTAAGAAAGGGAGGGTAGCCAATGACTATGCTTGGGCCATGCTTAAATGCAATGTGCGCTTTTTGCAGGGGTGATTTTCTCTTCTAGCAGGGCTTCCATCACGGCTCTTTGTTTCTTGGTATTTCTATGGCTTTCTCCATAATGGTTCTTGTGGGGTTGGTGGTCTTGTCGTGACTTGGACATTGAATGCTCTTGTACAGAGACTTATGTCGTCCTGCATTCACTTGGCAACTCATGAGAGTATGTGCAAGTCATCTGCTTTGACCATAATGAACAAGTGTAGCTCAAAAATATATCACTTATCTTAATCCCACAGTGTTGACTTTGATGCATATTACATGCGCTTGATTATCATTGCTTGTGTGTGTGTGCTAGCTTTGCTTCTTTTGGTATTATTTATACACAGTCACAAAACACATCGTTTATTTATATACATGTTTACAAATCCATGTCACTTTGTGAGGATAAAAACCAATTGTAGAACTCAGGATTGTACTAGAGTGTGGCACACGCATCTAGTACTCGTGGCAGCCTACTCAATAACAACAAATATTTTGCAACATCGAGTAGCATGGTACCTTGTCCGAATCTACTGGCAACATGTAGCTCCTCCTCAATGAGAATTTTATCAACCAGAGAGTTCTCTTGGCTAGTTACGCCTAAGTCCATACCGCGAACAGCAGTCAATACTCAAAAGGAAGTTGGCACCACATAGGTTGGGGTCTCTTTGAGACTGCCATTTGGCCACTCGCTCCTCTGAGATTGTCATAATTTGGGCTCCAAGTTTGGCCATTGTAGCGTAGTTTTCAAATCAACTTTTTTCAAATTGACTTCGACCCTCTAATTGTCGCTTTAGTTGCTCTATCTCAAAGAGGTTTGGTTGGCAAAGGGCTTCATTGAATGTCACAATTAAGCATAGTTCATCGACCTCCTCGTCAAAGATGAGTTGCATGCGCTCATGTAGGAGCTTGTCATAGTGCTCATTAAGATATTCTTGCTCTTCCCAGGATAGAGGATATGGCAAGTATTCCTAAAGTTGCTCCCTAGGGAATGTACCCATGTCTGCAAGCATGTAGGCACATGCGAATAATTTGAGTTTAGCATCCAACTCAATCAAGCACTCTGTGACACTTCTATGTTCTATGAAGGCTTGCTCGGTTGCTATCTCATGCAAGGTTCTGGGAGTTTCCATAGGCTTTAGCATGGTTGGGGGCTCAGGCCTATATGAGTAAGATTGGTCAATGCTAGGATTGCTTTTGTCCTCAAGATTTTCATGTTTCTCTTTAGGCTTTGCTCCTATTATGTCATGGTTCTCCTCACGTGTGACTGGTATATTTTCATCAACCTATTGTGATAATATTGTATCCACTCTTGATCAACGTAAGTTTTGCTAGCGGTGGATTGAGCATTGCAAGCAACCATCGATGGTTATGGTTGCTTTGACTTATAGAACACATGGATGTGTCCAAGGTTTCACCACTGTTAGGAGAGATGGCAATGGGTTCATTCATGGGTGGACTCGAGGCTTTATTCCTTAGCTCTTCAGCACTCTTGGTCTCAATCTTCTTGGCATATACAGCCACTTACAATTGTCGTTGTTTTTGTAGTTTCCTCCTCTTTTTCTTGGGCAATTGAGGAGTATCCCTTGAAGACTTGGAACCCTGAACTAGGTCAGATGTCGATGTTCTTGGTCGGGCCTCAACATTCTCTGTTTCTAGTGTGTCCTCATGGGACATAGTTGCAGCCTGTTGAACAACCTTGCTAGGTTGTGAGGGTACAACTGCCTCTCTTTTTAGAGAGTCTAGCTCTTCAGCTAATTCCCCTCTGTTTAGCTCCTCATCTAATTGCTTTGGAAGCTGCTCTTGGTCAGTGGGCATTTGCTCTAAACTCTTGTCCTTACCCATTGGAACATGCCTCCATTGCTTTTTATCAGAGCGGGTGTTGTGTATAGAGATTTTTTCTCTTGCCCTGGAGGTTTGGGTGACTCTAATGTAGAACCAAGAGACGGTTTAGGATTCTTGTCAGGCTCAAGCTTGGATGAAACCAGCTAAAGAAGTTAGGGTTGTATTGATGGGAAGCATAGAGATCTAGGATTGCAAGGTCTTGAGTGAGGTAGAAGACATATGCGCTAACATCAAGTACCATGCTCCCTACTCCTAGCCTGCTAGCCACATGTAGATCTTCTTCTAGAAGCATTTTATCGTACAAGAGATGTTTTTGGATAGTGGTAGAAGGCTGGACCTCATGGACCATTGCCAACACTCTTAATGAGGACGGGGCAATGTATGTGGGATCATGTATTGATGTCCAAAGGGCTTTCCTTTGCTCGACAAGTGTCATTAGTCAGTGGCCAATTTTGGCTGTCAAACTTTGGTTGAAGTACCATTTCTGCACAAGGTCACCTTCTTCTTTCCCTTTTAGTTTGATTGCTTTGAGCTTTTCCTTGTTTGTCACACATTGAGCCATATAGAGTGAGGGTATCAAGTGCAATTTTCTAGCTATGGCTTTTGGGATGTCCTTTATGATTTCTTCAGTGACAGCTACATAGCGAGAGCAAACATGTTATTGCTCATCCCAAGTTAGGGGTTTGGCTATGAGCTTTGTGTGCTTTGGTGTTGGCCTTCCAATTTCCACATGGACATACGCACGTGTGATGACTGTCAACTTGTGATCAAGCTTCATCGTGCACTTCATTTCTGGTTCATTGGTCAGATGTGCCATCTCCTTGGCCAAATCTTTGAGAGATTTCTCCTCAAGCCTAGGCTTTAGGTACTTTGGAAGTGCTGGAGGTATCAAGGATGTTGGTTGTGACATCTCTTCTACAGCAGGTGAATCGCTAAGGACACGTTCCGCAAGGGGCGTCGTCACGACCAAAGGTTGTGATTGCTGTGATTCCTGATTGGAAGTAGTAGCGGCTAGTTAAGTGGATTGGCCACTATTGGTAGACTATGGTGTCATGTCCTTAGGTAGGTTGGAAGTGGTCGTAACTCTTGTTTCCCTTTGTGCATTCACTTGTGCAAATCGAGCATCAGTTGAGCTAGTCATGATGGATTGCACAGGCATATCCTTAGGCTGAGAGCTAAGGATGATGTCATGTCCCACCTCTTGGACATTTGGAAGCTTAGATGGAAATAGAGATTGGAATTGAGCCGCTGCAGTTGGCGACTGTTGTTGGACTTCCTGTGTCCGTTTAGGAAAAGAGGGTGTAGGAGATTTAGGACTCCTAGGTGGACTTTGCACTAGTTGAAAGATTTGCTCATGGCTATTAGACGACTCTACCATTTTCTTTATTGAGCAATTAGCCTTATCATGAGCAACATTGCGCATGTGGTGCTCGTTATCCTCTTGGGAAATCAAAGGCTTCTTGGGCACTAGTGGCTTTTGTGTACCCTCAATGATTACATCTGATATCTGCTTGTTAAGCATGCTAGGTTGAGGATCTACCCTTCAAATAGTCCCATTTGGTTTCTTGATTTCAGTCGTGAGGGGCTCCGTCACTCCAATGTTTTTGACTCGAGACTTGTTTTTTCATTTAGATTTCCTCTTGCGCTTCTTGGCTCTTGATATATCCTGGTCTTCAACTGACAGAGGTGGTTTAGCAAGGGATCTTGGTACCCAAATCCATCGATTACCTACATAATACCCTTGAGCATGTAGCAACGCTTTGGATATCAATCACGGCATTGTGCTAGCTCTCCATCAATACCTTTGTCTATAAGGCTTGGGCTTCTTTTGTCATCTTCTATGATATTTGTAAGTGCAAACCCCATCCTTGGCATTGTCTCCTGACCTTCTTGTTTCATGCATGGCCTCGCTCACTAGTTCTCTCTGTTCAATATGCGCTTGTATCAACTCTTTCAACAAGTCCTTGCTCACCTTGTATATCAGAATGTTCCTTGTCCTTCCCTCGAGGTTTGATGAGGTCACATTTACTAAAGGTTGTGATTATCCTCAAACCTGGTAGTGTCAAGTGTATCCTCTCTGCTACCTAATCGACCTCACACTTCGTTGCCTTTTTAAAGGGTCTTCCTAGGAGGGTTTCTTTTCCACAATTAGCACTATTTGGAGGAACATGGAAGAGGATAGGAAAGCTTTCCATTTCAATAGTTACATGGACTTTGCACTTCCCTATAAGTGCTTGTGAGTGTCCCTCGTACGAACTAAGAGTTGCATTAGTCGGTGTGAGCTCTGGTTGGCCTAGTAGGGTCCATGCTTCATAGGTTAAGATATTAAAATCAGCTCCTTCATCAATGAGAGCATCAACAGTGTGCTCTCTTTTCGCAGTGAGTTTGACCCTAAGATAAGTAGGCGGTACTATGTCTTCATCTCCCGAGTCTTGGCTTGTAAATTCAAGCCTTCTGATACATGCCTTTGAGTCCCCAATTGCACAACCTGATGTGCATTCTCCATTGATGTCTTGGGTTGTCTATGCAATGCCATTTAGGGTGCATCTATTGTCATGACTGTCACGTCTAGTCATCCTCGCAGTTGTAGCTTGATGTTGTTGCATTGCCCTTTGACTAGATACAGTCCGAATGCAACCTACATGTGTTTTTGTGGTGTGGCCTCTTTGCCCTTGTTGTTAGATTGGCCCATTGAGGTTCTAGGGTCTCTATTTGTCTTTGTTCGGTTATGGGCTTTTGGTTGTTTTGCAAGTGAGAATCTATGCTTGTGTAGATCCATTACTACATTAGGATCTAATTTGGAGGACCTGTCACGACGTTGTTTTCTCTCCAGCAGCCTACTTAGGGGAGGTGTGGCAAAGCCCCCTCTGTGGGAGTCCAAGGGGGCCGAGGGCAATCCCCCTCAGCCCGCAGGGCTATTACACTAAACACCATGCGCAATTTGAAGGACCCGTTCATAGCCAAGTTTTGAACTACTTGCTCTAGATTTCAGTCTAGTGATAGATCTATGATGTGCTCTCGGCTCTATATGGTCTCTAGGTCGGTTTCAGGGTCTACAAGTTAAAATTTTGAAAAAATCCAAATTCAACCCAGTAGGTTCGAATTGCAAGGGCCGAACGTCCAATTCAGCCGGTCTGAATAGCCAAGGGCCGAATGCAACTGGTCCAAACATCAAATTCAAACAATCCAAATGTGGTTGTCCAGGGGCCGAACAGCCAAACAGTAATGGGCCGAATCGACCGAGTGGTTCATTCGAATGGGTTTGGGCCGAACGTTCAAGGGCCGAGTCAGGTAGGCCGAGGTCCGAATGGTGAATTCGGCCAAGCCAAGTCTGAGTGGGGTTGGGCTGAGTCGACAAGGCCGAATGCCAAGTTTGTCCGAATGGTCAATTCGGACACGCCGAGCAATGGGTATCTGAGTGGTAGTGGGTCGAACGGTCGAATATAGGAGGGCCAAGGACCAACTTTGGGACTTGTCCCAGAATCGTCATCACTCAGATGGGCCGAACGCGATACGATTTTAGCCGACGCAACAATAAATCACTCGACTCACATGATTTAGGTCACGGCCTATCACACACACCTCCATATCAAAGCTACGGATAGAGGAGAAGAGTTGTATATACCTGGAATAGCAAATAAACTCCAAAATGCAAATCGGCAAACAAATCAAACCCTCTTGCCCTGTTATGACAAGAGAAACCCCAACGCTTGTTTTCCTTCTTTTTCATTGTTTTTTCCTACCCTAATGCATACAAATCACAAAGCAATTACCTACACTACTCCAACATGCTTTTCCAAATCCAAAAAACCAAAAACTTACTTGCTAAGAAGATCAAATACCTTTTTAAACTCCCTCACTTCCTACCTATCTACCTCAAGCACCAGTTCGGGGAAAACCCTACTTCAATGCTCGATTTGAAGTGTGCAAGCGCTCAAGACTTGAATCCGTTGGTCTTGGCAATGGAACCAAAATGTAGAGAGAGCTCACGCTCAACCGCCAAGACCCACGGACAGCTTATTGCTTCAAGAATTCCAAGCATAGCACTAATGGGTACCTCTCACATAGTCGACATGCTATCCATCTCTATGGGTGTAGTGAGCTTACCTCCATGCCCGATCGAGTTACCTCCTCTCCCGAGCACTCTGGTAGCTACACGATCCAAGTGCAAGCTTCAAACAAGCTCCATCCTCAAGCTCCATGCTCCAAGCTCCAAGCTCCATTGCCACGAGCAAGACAAGAGAAGAGAAGAGAAGAAGATAGGAGAATATTGAGAGCTTCTCCTCCACGGTCCCTCACCCTCACACACTCACTCCCTCACACCCTCTCTCAATCACAAGCTCAAGCAAGTAAGAACAAGAAGAAAAAGAAGAAGAGAGCCACTTTTGGCCACACACAAGAATGAGCTTCTCATTCTCTTTTCAACTTTATATACAAAATCCTAAATCCCTTTTGGGCAGTCGTCCCCTTATCCCTTTTTTACATGGCCGACCGTGGCTTAGGCTCTTTTTCCCATTGTCCTCCTATCTTCCTGGCTTCCTTCCTACCACCCATCTACATTTACAAATTGCACGGGTGAGAGCTCAGCACTCTTAAAATAAATCATGGTGCCACTTGCACTCTTTTACAAAAGTGTTGACATGCGCTTTTTCTCGTGCACCTTTCTCCTTGATTTAGGACTCTTCTACACTTCTTGTGTTTCCAGATTCTTCTTGGCGCGCCTTCGTCTTCTGTTTCACTTTTGTCTTGGCCTTGTCTTCTGCTTTAGATTTTTTGGATTTTCCACCTTGTTCATCTAAGGGTTAATATTCACCAATTAATTTTACCGGCTCGGTTGGCTGGGACAATTCTAGTAGCAGTAAAATAATCATCCCTGGATTGGATCCTAATTTCTGTATCGGCTTCCAAATTCTCGCCTTTTCCGTAAACTTTTGAATTCTTGACTTGCTTCAAAAAATTCATCTTCTCTTGAGCTTCCTTGGGAATTATTGTGGGTGCGAAATTATGAGAAATTGTTAACAATTTCCAAGTCACACTTTAGGAAATTTATATAGCATTAATATTAGAGTTTGATACTCAAATTATTTCTTAAGCTTACGTTGTATTCTATACTAACGTGCTCTCTAACACCAACTGTGAGGTGTCTGCCACACAAGCTCATTCCAATCCGCACCTTTTGTCCACATTAGGTTTTCCAAATATGTAACATACCCGTCTATTGGCTGTGCAAGCACGTTTTAGCGGTCCACCGAGAAACGAATCTAAGTGTCGCTTTTTGACACTCCCATGGAATGTTACAGGGTTTGTCACTTAGGGTTTCTTGAGTCCGGAACATTCACAGTTGAACCCATTAGGATCGACCTAAAATCTGGGTCCTTGGTGGTCAAGGTCTCTTGACAATATTCTAGCGTCGAGTCCCGGACATTCTACTTTACATAGAGATGCCCAAGCTGAAGTAGATCCATGCCGCACTTGGTTTAAAGAGAATGGGAAATGAGAGGGATGCACCGCTCAAACTCTCTACTCATAGGGCATAGTCCCATTCCGGTCCCCTAAAACAACATGAATCGGGTTCTAGTCTAACCATACCTAAAGGTCAAATGATGGTAAAACCTTGTGATAAGCCTCCTAGTTCTTTGGGACCACCCTACCATAGGACAAACTGTCAGGGTTTTGCCCACCTGCTTCCCTTGATAGCTTTAGTTTTCTAATTAGATCTTGTCACATATATGTATGACATTCACGATCAGTTTCCTTAATCATGCCTTTTAGGGAACAGGATTCGTTTGCATAATTTACAACACTGACATGAAAACAAGACAAGCAGTCCTTTTGACAAACAAGTTGCGTAACTTACCTTCAAGTTAATCTTTGTCTCTTGCCCATACAGGAGAATTATGTATCCCTTCTGTCCAACAGAAGTACCCAGTCCAAATCACATGGCACCATGATTTCCATCCTTTATCTAGAATAGGATCTTCCAACGCCTCTAGACGTTGGGGCTCATGGCAGTCTACAATTTCGTTCCGGTCTAGGCAAGGGGTGTCCAGAGCTCCACTGATCCCAAGCAACCTAGAAGTGAGACACAACTTCCATGGTTGGCCTAATCACCACTCGACCTTCGGCCTGTGAATCGAGCAGTGCCCTCTCAAGGTAATCCGCGGTGCGATCTTGGAGATGATCCACCCATGCAAAATATCCTTTCTTAATCAATCCAATTAAGAATGAAGCATATTCAAGGCAATCAGTCTAATATCATCTTCTAGTGAAACATTCCTTTATTTTCCATGGCTACTTGTCATTACTGACCTTTGCCATGCTTTTACCATCAAACACAAGCACTTGGAATATTTATCCAAATCACAATACAACAATCAGTTGATTGTAAAAAGCATTTAGGGTATTGTTCAATCAATTGACAAAACTAATTATATTTTTTCCAAACAATATAAGAATAGACGTGATAATAATTCCATTGCATATTCGCCCTCCCCCTTGGGATCAAATAGCTTTTCTATGTAAAATTTACTTAATCCTTATATGCACAATTCCTAATGTTATTCTTTTTACGATTACGCTATTCATAACCCGTGACCGATTGCTCTATCAACGAATAAGCCATACGCAACTAAGTGCAATTAACTTCCCTTGATACATGTGCTTTACAGACTCCATCTTTCGAATATGTGAGAAGAGGTCTATCCCTTCCCATGACCTATTCTCGTACATCATAGTATGGAGCCTGATGTATCTCATGTGAGAATCAAAGCAAGCATCTATCAATTTAAAAATACATTACTTACAATCAGAACTGTGGTTGGATTGGTAGTGATGCCCTCGCCCGAGGCTCCACTGCTTGTTGAGGGATTGCCATCTCTGTGTAACATTTTCCACTTGGGGTCCATGATCTTCTTCTCTTTTAAACATGACTCATACAAGACTTCAGCAGCCACTTGCTTGAGAAGAGGAAAATTTGGAAAATTTGGCTTCGAGAAAAGGAAAAGCATGCGTGTGGCCACCCTCTAAGGAGGGGGAAAGGGAGGAAGAACTCTCTCTCTCTCTCTCTCTCTCTCTCTCTCTCTCTCTCTCTCTCTCTCTCTCTCTCTCTCTCTCTCTCTCTCTCTCTCTCTCTCTCTCTCTCTCTCTCTCTCTCTCTCTCTCTCTCTCTCTCTCTCTCTCTCAGAGGCTCTCTCACAGCCTCTCGGGGTCTCCTTGTGCTTCCTTGTGCCTCCCCATGCCTCATATTTATAATGAATTAGAGAAGAGGGGGTGTGGCTGAGAACAAGAGTTCTTGGTGGAGGGACTCTTGGAAAAATCAGTGATCTGATGCTTAACTCATAAATTTGATGGTTCTATTGGCTCCAAAAGGGGGGTAAAACGTCAAGACACTTGGTTAGAAAGCTTTCAGATCACTCCTTCTTTCTCTCCCCATTCGAAGTGTTGTCTACTACCTGTAGACTATGATCATGGAGCACGCAATTTCACCAATCTCTCTCTTTATTAATTTTTTTTTTATAAAATCTCCAAAACTAACTAAAACATCACTTGTCTTTTCTTTTAAATGACATCCAGTTCTAGAAATCTCCATATATTTTTAGGATAATATCTAAAATATGCTAGTTTTTGCCCAAAAATCTAATATTTTTGGACCATCCATACTATACACATTAACATTAGTGATTAATATAGCTTATAACTCTTGTTCACATTGTAACTTCCATGAAGGGTGGCTATGGTCCTTGTTAATCTGAGAAAAATATCAGATTTATGACTCTCAATTTTTTAAGTAAAATATTTTTACTTAAATAAAAATGGTTAGTTATTAATGTTAGTTAGTTTTTACCTTAGTTAGTAACCTTACTAGCTTATTAATTAACTAACTAACTTTTAATTGCGTGGAAATATTAAATAATGACGCTGCCCCGTGCTCCCTTGGAACATCACAGGGTTTGTCACTTGGACCCCACTGAGTCTACATCATAATGGAAGTGTTCCGACTGAACCCACTAGGATCGACCTAAATTTCTGGGTTCCTAAAATCAGATGGGTCTCCAAGCAACTATCTAGCATCAATAATTTTGAGCTCCCACTTCTATAGGATTACTCAATCTAAAGTGGACTTGCTATTGCACTTGGTTCAAAGAGATTGCGGTACGTCAACTCTCCTGCCCATAAGGCAAAATCCAATTCTGGCCCCCTAAAACAATGCAAGTCGATTCTACCTAACAACTAGTTGGTCAATTTATCGTCTTTCTATTTCTATTGTTGAATTACAAAATCTCCCAACTAACCGGGACTACCCTACCATTGGACGAACCCGTCGGGGCTTATGCCCACTCGCTTTCCTTTGATGATGGAATCATCTTAGTTTTTTAATTACCTACAACACATTTATTGGAACATATACAACCAACTTCCTTAATTAGTCCGTTAAATCACAGGTTCCTTCACGTAATTTATCTCATGAACACGCATACAATTCAAACAATCCTTGAATAAAACAAACTTCTTTATTATATTGGAAGCTTATTACAATTTCCATCTTTTCGACCCCGTGAAAGATACACAAAATTCCACGAGGGTATTCTACCCACCAAGATTCCACGCTTGTAACTAGTATTTAGGGTTCTAGGATCCCATCCTGGGTCACGAAGGGGCCCATCAGATTCTAGGAACAATGCAAGATTTACGATCAAAGCCATGCATGGCACCCACATTTCCTACTACACTAGACTATCCCTATGGACAGACCTTTCGCCTATGGAGCTGGTCTAAGCCTCTCGTAGTGATAACCATGACCCCCTTGGAGTAGGGTCTCATAACTAGCTTGGGGGTAGCCTAGCCCGATCCTTCCTTTTATCATGTTTGTCAATATTTTCAATCAAAGATCTAGATTCTAGCAAGCATAAATAGTCCTTTCAAATGTGTATCAAACGATGCAAAGACAATCACACCATCGTGCAATTCACAACTTCACATAGCCAAGGTATACCCTATCCCAAGATATCCTTACCTTCTAATGAGGATTCACCTCCCCATAAAGAAGTAATGAGTACATCTCTTACAACATTTTAAGCAAGGCATGAATTTTTCATTTGGGCTATCTTACCCAACATAAGCAAATTTCCTTAAAGAAATATATTGTGCTAATAACTTAATGAGATAACTTAAAGATCTTTTAAGTAGAGTTTCATTTTTCATAGCAAGCGTTAGTCAACACTTAACCTTATTGTATTTGACCATAACTATATCAAATGCGCATAAAGACATATGTGCAATAACCTCTAGCAATTACCTCCAACATGATTCTACGATTTAGAATCTCAATTGATCTAGCAACAAATCATAGTGATTAATCGTTTATGCATGTACTAGTATGCTTTCTAGATGAAACTGTCAATTCGTGTAAGTGAAAAATATGGAAGCTAATATTTTATATAAAATATTGCTATAAACCTTACTATTTTATGTGGAAAAATAATAACCTAGTAGTGAATAATCTTATGACAACATTGGGAATTCTGTCTTTGCTCGTGCTTGCATTCACCACACACGATGCTCCGTTGGTAATGGCAACTCCAACAACCTTGGGCACTCTCGTATCTTTGGCAATACCCGTTCCTTGACCGGTTGGCGGTGGTTCCCATGGTCCTTCCACCTCATCGCTTTGGAGCCATCATCCGCGAGCATGTTAAGAGATAAGGAAGGCGGAATAAATTCGAGATGGGAGAGCGTAAGAGAATATGGCTTAGTCGAAGACTGAGATAAGGGGATTGAGCTCACTCTCTTCCTCGTAGCCTCTCAGGGTAACTCCTCTCTCTCTCTCTCTCTCTCTCTCTCTCTCTCTCTCTCTCTCTCTCTCTCTCTCTCTCTCTCTCTCTCTCTCTCTCTCTCTCTCTCTCTCTCTCTCTCTCTCTCTCTCTCTCTCTCTCTCTCTCAAGCTCCTTCTCGCATCCTCTTGGAGGGGTATCCTTCTACCTCCCTCTCTCTACCTCTCTCTTGCAGCCTCTCGGGGTCTCCTTGTGCTTTCTTATGCTTCCCTAAACTGCTCCCCATGCCTCATATTTATAGGTAAATTAGAGAAGAAGGGTTGTGGTTGAGAAGAAGAGCTCTTTATGGAGGGGATCTTGGAAAAATCAGCAATCTGAAACTTCTAAGATGCAGTCTGATGCTCAAATCACAAATCTGATAGTTCCATTAGCTTTGAAAGGGGGTAAAACCCTAAGTCACTTGATTAGAAATCTTTCAAATCACTCCTTCTTCTTCTCCATGTTTGAAGTGTTGTTTGTTGTGTGTAAACTGCGATCGTGACACACCAATTTTGCCGATCATTCTTTTTTTTGCATTAAATCTCCAAAATTGGCTTTAAAAATATCACTTGTTTTTTTTTTACATGACATCTTATTCTAGAAATCGTCCATATCTTTTTAGGATATTTACAATAAATATATGCTAGTTTTGTCCAAAAATCTAATATTTTTGAACCATCCATACTATACACATTAACACTAGTGACTAATATGCCTCATAACTCTCGTTCGCGTGGTAACTTTCGTAATGGGTGGCTATAGTCTTGTTGATTCAAAAAAAAATATCAGATTACAATCCTTGATTGTATTTATTTATTTTAATATTAGTTAGTTTTTACTTTAGTTATTCTTCACTTAGTAGCCTCACTAACTTATTAATTGACTAACTAACCAACTAACTTTTAATTGTGTGGAAGTATTATAGGGGTGTATGGTAGGGGATTATAGATAAAGCCGGCCAACCAAAGCAATCAAATTCTTGTAACTTTATAATCCCTATGAATGTATTGAAGGTGGCACACTACTCAAAGAGTGGTTAAAGTATTCTCTGGAGGCATCCTTTATTAAGGAGATATTTCTTTACGGATTCATGTAGCTACAAGGTGATGAACCGAGATAGAAAGGATATGTACACATGGTGAACCTGCTATCTACACATCTTCCAACAAATGACACAAAATTTGGATAAATATAAAGATATAGCATGTCTAAAACAACACCCAAAGCAATAATTAAAGATCACCAAGGAGAATCTATGTATGTTCAAATTTGTGACCAAAACATTAATCCTAAAAAGTAAACTAAGTGCTAATGAGCATCCAATACATTACCAAATATGTTTAGAATGGTTGTGGCAAGTACATCCAACAATCCCAATAATAATGTTGAATATAAGGCCCAATTTCATCAAAAAATGAGAAAACGATGCAAAATGACAGGGTGCTCATATTGCATTGTTTTATCGTTTATATTTTTTATGATTATATAGGCTGAGCTGCCTCTTTGGAAAATTTGTTATGGGATACAAGGAGTGGTATTCTTTTATGCTCCTAAGTATTGTATATAATATTTAGAAACCTCTTTAGGCAAATCATCCTTCCATGAGTCAAAGCTAGTTTAGAGTCTTGCATGTCTAAAATTGCTTACATGTTTTAATACTTCTTCCTCTCAAAACTTTAATCGTAAATGAATGTCATATGGCCTTATGTAAGTTATACTTTGAACACCATGGATCATTAGTGGTATCTTACAAGGGTGGAGCATTGCGCATATCTAACACCCTCCCTCAATGTCCACTCATAGGTGAACCACATCCTAGGACCAATACCAAGTCTGGTGATATAAACTTGAATTTTGTGATATCTAACACCCTCCATCAATGTCCACCCATAGGTGAACCACATCCTAGGACCAATACCAAGTCTATGATATAAACCTGAAGTAGATCCTTCTTAAGAGCTTTGGTGAAGATATCTGCTACATTCCCCTTATTGGATAGTAGATAATATCTATTATCAAATTCTCCACAATATCTCAATATGTTTGGTATATGTATGAAATAGTGGATTTTTCACAAAGAAAATGTATCTTTGATTGTTATGTCTTAGCATTGTTAGATCTTCATCTTTTACTCCCATATATTGTTTCTAGCATGGTAAAGCTGCATGCACAAAGGTTAGTTGGGATAAGCTATAAAGGTAGTGCTAACTAATTTGAAAAGATTTTATCATTGACTTCACTGATGATCCATATATGGCTATTTCTCATGCAATAGGGTTTCAATTTTTCAAGAAACCATGGAAATAAATGTGCTAAGAAACCTTTATCTTTCAGAAAATGGTAGAATTCATTTATCCAAACATGGCCCAAATAAGAGAAGCTGAAGAGTAAAAGAAACACAAAAAGTAGCATTATCTTGATACTTTGCTACACTACACTAGAGCATCTATTATATCACTTTGTATATTTATCCCAACAACATTTCCCAAGTATAAACTATCATTTGATGCTTCTGTACATATATATTGACATTTTTGTAACTCATATGATTGAATGATATCCTTTTAGAAATGTAATTCAAATACGTATTTGTTCGTGAAATCATATCCAAAAGTGTAGAAATCTTTGGTTGAATTTTTCTCCACACCAATGTTAATGGGTAGAACAAATTTTCAACTGTGTTTTAATTCCTGGTTCAAAAATTATAATAGTGAGATGTATACCTACACCATTGAACTTGAACTTATGTCCAAAACTTGTGTTGTCTTGTCAAGAAAGTGTCTCTCACATCTTGGAATGTCAACTTGGGAGCAAGTATAGCCTGCATTCTTTCTCCATGTTGGCTAACTTGTAACTCAAGTTAAAAAACATGAGTAAGAACAATAACAACTATTTGTATATATTTACAGTTCACAACTTGTATTGAGGCTTACAGTGTGTTTATAGAGAAACATGTTCAGTTGAAGGCAAGTATATACCAAGATAGGTAAATATATTGAACCTAAAGTAAAACATCGTTGAGATACATCATTAAAAGAAACAATATGTCCCTTCCAATGATATTTTTCATTCCCTTGTTTTGGTTTTTTAACCTTATGGGTGCCTTTACACGATGGCAACATGATAATCAAAGTAAACACTTTGGGCTCCCAAGTTTCATCCACATTTTTGTTATAGATAATATCATTGTTCATGGAATGAAAAGAACACCTTGTGGATGCCATGGCAAAAAAATAAAAGTGCAAATACTAGTAGAGAAAGAAGCTCAAAGAGAAGGTAAAGAAGGAGAATCAAGAGAGCTTAGATGAATGGGCATAAAAATGAAGTTATGTAGTTAGATCCCCCATCATCTAGTTTTAGCTTTGGCCCCCATCTTTGTCATATCTTTTATCAACCTTTGCCAATGAATAGGACCATTGGGACCACAAGAAATATGAGACTTTCGAGATTGTGATTAAAAAAGAGGAGAGAGCCATGAAATATGGATACTAAAAGAAGTTAAGAAATATGAGACTTTTGAGATTGTGATTAAAAAAGAGGAGTACTAAAAGAAGTCAAGTAGTTAGATCCATGGATTTTCAAAACATATAATGTTAACTTTGATCCCCATCTTTGTTATATCTTTTAATCCTTTGTTAGAATAGGAGTACTGGGATTAGCAAAGCACATGTCAAACTTTTGAGATGTTGGTTAAAAAAGAGGAAAGAACCTAGAAATGGACTCTACTATCTCCAAAGTGGAGAAGACATGAATATTATATTCTTGAATACGTGACAAGCTCTCTGTGGCTCTTTTCTTAATTCAAGGATTAAGAAAGGGCCCTTTTTTGAAACATTTTTCACCCTAATGTTAGTTTCTCCATATATCGAAGGTCACGAAAGGGTCCTGGGTAGACATGGTTTGTAGGATAGCTTGATTGTAGTGCTAATAGTAGGAAATGGATCACTATGCTAAGGTGTTGACAGGGTTAAGCTATCAAGAGATAACCTACATTAAGGCACAAGGGTACATGGACCAAAAGGTCAAAGGATAGGCAGTGAATAGACTCACTAAAAGTCAAGGTCTAAAAATAGTCCATGGATCTGCCAATGCAGTGCTAAAGGAGGCTATCGTCTTGAGTGGCTGCCAAGCTTTTCCTAACTTCTATGCATGCTGAAGGCAAGGCACCCATGAGTGCTTTACAATGGTATCAAAGTGAGACTGGAGCAAAAGATTAAAGAGTTCATAGCACTATTGTAGCACACTGATGTCCCTCCACGGCATGCATGACTATTAGGGCGTTGCTCCACGGTAGTGACTAAGGTGGCAAACAAGGCATAGATCTTGGCATACTTGGCAACAAGGCTACAAAGGTTTCATTGGTGTTTTTGGCTATACACGAGGTGGAAGCATTTGCTTGAAGACAAAACTTCTCGAGAGGTCACCCATCCCACTATTGTCTATACCCAAGCACACTTATCTATAAGGCAACTAACCATCAAGTTAAGCCTTGAATTTGTTTCAAATAACAAAAGAAGTTGTTCTAACTAACAAAGAAATTTTTCAAGTTACATTGTACCCTAGGTTTTGTTAGCACCCTTGAGGCGAGCCTAACACTTAAAGGTGATCATGGTAAGGAGTTTTGCGAAGGTGCCAAAGATTGAGTCTAGGTTTAAAAAGCATTTAGTTGTTGGAGATCATTTAATTTATTGGACCAATTCTTAGATTGAATAACAATGTTGATTCTTCTTTAATAGCCAAGAAGTAGTGGATTGTGATCGCTAATACTGAATGGAGATGCATTAAGGTCATTCTCATAAGGTAGAGTAGTTGAGGCCTAAGTTAGAGTGTGTGTGTTTTCATGGAGTGTTGGTTGATCAAAGGTGGTGGTGATGCAAGTATTGGCTAGCAATGTTGTTTGGTCCTCTAGGCACTCAAATTCTAGTATTGGAAGCACTTAGGAGAAATCAAACAATTCACTATGAGGTCCTTAGGTCAATAAACCATAATGGTGTTAGAGTTCTCATTAGATATGATAGTTGTGGATGTATTGCGCATCGTCTAGTTTGATGCTCTATGTGGCTTTGGTGGCAAGGTTAGCTTGACTCGATCTTCTTGTTATTTTTTATTAGATAAAGCAGTAGTATTAGGCTATTGATGGTGTTTTTTCCATTTTTAGTATTTGTCCTAGCTAGTGTACGACAAGGCAATAGCTACTAATGGTACAAGTGCAAAGATGTGGTTAGCTCAAAGACCCAATGATACCTATACGCCTTGATATTTTCCTTTGTGTATAGTAGAGCCTTAGGTATCCACCAAAATGTCATACATGGCTTGTGATGATTTGTTTGCGTTTATGGCTTTTCTATTGAGAAGAGACGATAGTCCTAGTAGATTAGGATTCCATTTGAGATCTAGACTTTAGCCTCCATTACAATTGAGGTAGTAGGGTGTTGCCACTCAGAGATTATTATTCTGAGTCTGAGTGATTAGGAATTGCAAGAGGAGATCAATTTTGGTTGTGGGAACAAATTGCTAGGGTAGCAATACGGGATAGCAATCTCATGGGCCCTAGAATTAAATCCTCGAGACTAAATGCTAAGATAACCCATGCAGCACTAGTGAACTTCAAGTGGATATGCTTGCCCACAATTAACTAGATGCAAAGGTAAGGTAGCAAAATTATGAGGTCTTCCTCCCATTATAGGGTATTGGCAATCACCCCCTCACACCAAACTTTTGAAAAGAAATATATTTGAAGGATGATTCTCTCATTTAATGTGACTACCATTAAAGTTCCCAATACTTTTTCCATCCAACGTTTCCTTAAACATAAGCAAAAGCTAAAACATACTTTGAGGCTATGAACCCTATGATGCCCATGTCACTTTTCTCAAAGGATCATTGCTTGATGTGTTTATCAAACCGGGCCTTTCTTCGAGCTTTTTTAGCAAGAAGGGCATGAATTGTGAGTAATTGGGTTTCAATAGGACATTTGAGTTCAATAAGGCATTTGGCCCAAGCTTTAGTGCCTTCCCAACATTCTTACACTAGGATGCAAATTTCCACCATCTTTAATAGCTCTTGTTGCTGCTTCATGGCATCAACCACCATAAGGTCATCCATGTCATTTACTTCACCCTTGCCACAACTTAGTTGAAGGTCTTGTCTATTACCTATGGCTTTTTTATCTTTGCATCTTTCTCTGTGTAGGTCACCAATGTGGATTGTCTTGTCAAGTACATCATTGATGCTAGACTGATTAAGGCTTGAGTTGTCTACTACCATGGTTTCATAAATATGTTCATCTCCTTGATGAAGGCTTTAGTTATAGCCTTGATGGTGGGTCTTTTGGCAAATAGAATATGCTTAAAGATGCTCCTCACTTTTGAAACATAGTCCTACATGCTCTCTTCCTCTCGCTACCTTATGCTCATCAATCACATGATGAGGTTATCACTGTAATTGGCTTCTGCAAAGCTTTTTATAAAGAGGTCCCTGAGCAGTATGAGTGAGGATATATCAATGGCATCAAGCCTAATGAATTAGGTTTGCCTTTTTTCATCTAGGCACAATTTGAACACTTGTACTTACTTAATGTCATCCTAGGGGATCCACCTACAAGAAATCATATATATAACATGTGTTCAAAGGATATTAAGAAATACATTTTCTTTACATCCTATAAGGCTTTCGAATGACCCCTTTTACTTTACTAAACTTTTAAAAAAAATTCAAATTGTAATTTAAAAACCCCTTTTAGATTTTGCTAAATATAATACCCTTTCTTTTGAACTCACATGGTATCTTACATGTTCTATAAGGTGGACCCCTCAGGGTGTCACCTATAAAATTGTTCACTTCGTAAACCTACTCAGAGTGTTCCATGAAGCTACAAGGGTCATCCCCAATTTGATACCTATCCAATTGCTTAGTCATTAATGGAATTTTTGCTTGATCTTTATTCACATGTGTGTGTTCCCCATTCTGATTAAGAGGATTTGAGCAATGTTCATGTCTACTTGCAACATATCCATGCAATTTTGCTTGATCTTATTCCCATGTGTATTCCCCAACCATTCTCATTAAGAGGATTTGAGCAATGCATGTGCCAACTCGCAACATATCCATGCAATCAATTTGGCATCAATGCATGAGGTCCGATAATGAATATTGTGAGGATTGTGTGGATCCAATATTCAACAATATCCTTCATGCCTTATCCATCTCCACTTACATGGTCACAAGCTATTATCTAGTATTATCATCAATGCTCAACAATCAGTTGAGGGTGATTGCCCCTTGCCCCTGCAATTCTAAGAGTCTCTACTTCATGGTCTCGAGGTCATGTTTGAGATATTGAAGTTAGCAGCATACTGGAAACTATCGACGGTGGCTTGGAAGTCATCTAAGGCTCCTCTCAAATTTTTAGTTCTCTCCACTGTGCTTGCTATGGTCCCCATGGTAGCTAGATTGACTAGTTTGATAACCTAATTCATAAGTTCATGGATGGGGGTGTTTTTGATATTGATAGATCTACTTAGACTAGGGTTCTATTTGTGGCGGGAGTCAAAAACTCACATCCACTTTGTAAGGTCATGCACCTCTATCATGGATTCAAGTCCTAGTTTTCCCCTTGTTGGTTGGTTTTTTCTGAGATTGTTATTTTCATTATTGTTTGTCTTGCCACCCTATTTTTCCCTTTAAGGTTTCATCTTTATGGTTTCTAATTATCTTAGTAAGCAAAGGTTTCTCGAGGTTAATGCACTTTATGTTCAAGTACTCTTGAGTGCATTGTGTGAAAGCATACTTTCTTCTTTCTCAATCAATGTGTGTGAGATTATAGCACCATGATTCATGACACCTTTAAGACAATTAGTCTCATTATTGGGGCTCTTAGTCAAATCTTGTCACACTTATCTTTTTTACATACTTTGTTTGTTGTTCAAAAGATTGCTACATCTTCCAAAATTTGGTCGGATTACAAAATTGGACTCAACAAGTTACAACTATTTTAAGTTCATGTTCCAATGGTTTAAGTGGTGGGTCTTCCATTGGGTTTTGTCGATTTCAATGTTTGGCATTTTTATTTTTTTTAGTTTCTTCCCTTCTTGTTTCTATGAGTGCCCTCTATTTAATTGTTGGTTGTGGTTCATTTCTCTTGGTTTTCTATGGGGTTGTGCAAGGGTAAGACCCTTCTTGTTTCTATGCATGCCCTCTATTTAATTGTTGGTTGTGGTTCATTTCTCTTGGTTTTATGTGGGGTTATGCATGCACACACTTGTGTGGTGATGTGTTGCTTTGTGTGCTCTAGTGTTGTGGATTGTATGGCTAGTGAGTGTACTAGAAGGTGCACATGTGCACATACACATGTGCACAAATGCACTCAACTATGCATGAATGTGGGGTCTAAGGTGCACTAGATGCATGGAATGATGCAAGTTTCATGCACTAATGCAAGAGTGGGATTGTGATGTGCTAGGTGATTATGAGAAATGGCTTTTACACCTAAATTATGGTTTTCTTAAGTTAGTATAGGTGGGTGTCCTAGTGTACATGCATGTGTGCACTAATGTATGTATGTTAGCATAAGTGCAACAAATGTGAAGGACTAGTTAGGCTATATGTGGATGAAGGGATGGTATGCCAAGGTTAGCATGCTCAGGTTACATGCATAAAGCAAGCATGCAGGGCCATAGTGCATTAGGTAGTGCTCTCGAAATGTGCACTAGTGTGCGATGATGTTAGTGGCCCTTAGGTACACCAATAAGGATTGTATTCAAGAGGGTATGGAAAGGTAGTGTATGATCATATGGGGACTAGCATATTGTACACGTGCACTGTGCTTATACACTATGCACTAATGGATGATGTGTGCACCATGCATGTGCATTGTGTACTAAGGTGAATAATGTGCACTAGGGTGAATTAGGGTGCCTACGTGCACTTATCAACATGCAAGGTATGTAAGGATGAATACCCTAAGATGAGGTGCTTTAGCGTACATGTGCACTAAGTGCTACTATATAATGTGCATGTGCACCATGTATCTACACTATGCATCTACAATGGTACATGTGTACTAGTGCATGTGCACTATGCACAAGTGTAGTATGCTAGTGCACAATGTAATCCACTAGGGTAACATACAATGAGAGTGGTGAGATCAAGAGTGTAGGTTTTTTATGTGGGTGTAGGGGTGTGCCAAGTGCACTAGTGCAAGTGTGCAAATAGTGTGCTAAGGTGGAGGTGAGCCAGTGCACATGTACACTAGGACATGTGCAAGAGGGTAGTCTAAATTGAGTGCACTAGTGCACGTGCCTCGTGCAAATGTGCACTAGTGGGTGCACTAGTTCACTTCTAAGTAGCATGCTTGAGGATGGACTAATGTGCCCTGTGTGTTGTGATATGGGTGGTGGAATATGCAAAGATAGTTTACTATGTGGGTTTGGGATGTGGTGTACTATTGCATGCGTGCACGAGGCTAGTGCACTATAGATGTGCATTGTGCACGAGTGTGGTACACTATGCATGTGCATATTAGTACCTATACAATATGCACTAGGGTTGTGCACGTATAGGGCATCCTAAGGGTGATGCATACTAGGCTAGGTGTAAAGTGAGTGAGTTCGTATGGTTGGTGTAGGGATTGGTTCTAGTGCATTGGGCATGAAGCTAGTGCATTAGGGTTGGTACACGAGGTAGACCTATTGTGCTACATCCTAAATTGGAAGGAATAGTGCACAATGAGTGTATTGAAAAGTTGACAAGTGCAATAGTGCATGGCCATGGGTAGGTGCACTAGTGCATGTGTGCGCTTATGTGTGTGTACTATGCATGTGCATTGTGCATGAGTGCAGTAAAGTAGTGCACTAGGGTTGAGTGGCTAGTTCTTATGTGATTGTGGTCTATCCCCTAGGCTATATGCAAGGTGGTGCATTGCACTAGATGCAATGCACTAAGGTGGGACTATCACACATGTTTATGAGATAAGATGCAATGGTGCACTAGTGTAGTGGACATGGGTGTATAAAGGTGTATACAAGAATGAATCCTTTAAAATTTCCAAGATCACCATCACGTTGTGTAGAAAGACTACATTGAACTTCTAATGTCTCTAATATCTGCAATTGCTATCAAGTTTATCTAGAAGAAGAGGAATGACATATTCATGGGCAGAAAACCCAAGTCACTCCTCCTCACTGAGTGTATGAAAGGCCTCTTGGATGACTGTATTGCAGTTTTGAAGGCTATAGAGTCCTCATAGAGTCCAAGCATTGGATCTACAAGTTGTTTTGTAAGAAGTTGTATGGCCTAGTGCTCGTTGCACTAGAGGGGCTTTAAATATTTATCATTTTTTAAATACTACAACTGAATTTACAAAAGTGTCCAAAGGCTCAAGAATGTGGAGTGGTTCTTGAAAAAATATTTCCAAAAGTTTGGCTTTTCTATAATGAGAAATAATATTAAATAATCGCTATTTACATCATATCAAGACCAAATAGGCTTTAGCCAATATCTTAAACTCTTGCAAGGTGCTTAAAAGCCACCTTGAATACTTGTGCCTTACCTCTCAATAACCTAAAACAAGCTAAGCTATCATTCCTAATTATAATACTAAACATCTCACAAGGAGAAAGCATCTTCTCTTTCTTCATCAAAATCCTATTCCTATTTGCCCAAAGCTAATTACATGTGACAACTCTTACCAACTTCCATATCCTAAGGCTCTCTTCATCCATTTTTCCAAGATCCCCAAACAAAGTAGGTCTCATCTTCAAAGAATCACAAAAACCAGTTGCTCTAAACTATTCTTTGACATTTGTCCATGTCCTTTGAGCTTCCTTACATGTCCAAAAGGCATGTGCGATAGTCTCCTTATGAGTGTCACATATAGGAAAATTAGGATTCACCTTTTTAACCTTCAACACTCTATCTTTTGTTGGTAACTTCATTATAATAATCTTCCATACGTGAATTTCAACCTACGACTAGGAGTGGCTCTCCAAGCCCTTTGAATTCTAGTCTTTCATGTATTTGAAGAAGCATGGAGATACCTATCCCTCTAGTCCTTCACTGTGGCTAGGATCCCATCACTTTTGGGTTGCCAGATGTCTTTCCATTTTCTAATTTTCACTGCAAGTTTACCTCTATGGTTCCTAAGAAATGGCCATATTCCTACTTGTCCAACCTTTATAGTAGGGGGGCAACAATCCTTTTTATTTTTTATTACTTTTGAAATCCATTCCTTTTCCTTGTCGTTGAGACCGGATCTCTCTGCAATTTTTTCATCAGATAACTGTTTCAAATTACTAGTATCCAAAATGGTTGTCCACATGAATATCCCCTTCGATCCAATTTTGTAGCTTAATTTGGGGTTGAAATTGAATGGAGTCCAATTACCCTCAAAATGCAAATGGAAAAGACTAGATACATTGCATCAAAGCTTAATCCCCTCTTTAGGGTTATCAAGAACCTATTTAAGCTTCTTGATTATGTCTTTCTAGCCTTGAACTAGATGCCTCATTGCTTCATATCCTTTAATCTTAATATTTACTTTTGTGGCAAGTATTTCGTCTTCCTAGCTTCCACTAGTGCTTTTTGCACTACTTATCACATGCTTCACTATAATTATCCAACGTTCATTTAAGTACATCCTTAAGAGTAATTTCCAAGCCAATCTTTTGGCCTTCATGCAGAAGCTCTCCAATCCTAATCTGCCATCCCAGGTAGAGTTGTAATAGTTTTCCATGCTATGGATTACTGCTTCTCTTCATCCCAAAATGACCATAGGAATTTCTTCATTTTACCTTCTAGTTTTCCCATTGATTCTGGGCAAAAGGAGTGATCGATGTTGCATCCATTGCTAGTAGGGAAATTATCTTAACCAAAACAATCAATTTCCTTGCAAATGATAGAGGGAGTGTTGCAAATTGTCTACATTTTTGCTCCATCTTATTCTCAAGCCATTGCATCTTTTGTTAGGGTTGTAGTCCCAACCCCAAAGGTGCTTCCAGGTACCTAAGCACCTCTCTTTCCTTTAAGCACTTGAAACCTAGATCTTTAATCCAATTGGATCCTTGTCTATTCCCATGTAGAGAATGTCATATTTATGCTTGCTGACAATGGTATAGCTATGGTATTAGAGAATAAAGTTGCAATCATCCTAGTGAATCTATACCCAAATCCCATTTTAACCATAACTGTAAGAAGAAGGTCCCACCCAAGCCTATCATAATCTTTGTTAAAATCCATATTTAGCAATATTATGAACTTCCGCCCACACTAAATTGCATGCTCAATTAACACCACCAACTTTAGAATAGCATCCTAGAGGTTACATCCATGCAAAAATCCATATTGTACCCCATGAAGCACTTTAGGTATAGAAACTTCAACCTCATTGCAAGGGCTTTTGCAATCATCTTATAGGTGACATTCAATAACATCATAGATCTCCACTGACTAGGCCTAATTATTATCAATGATTTAGGTAGCAACTTGATGCCTCACTAATTTATTACTTTAGGAATAGTACCCCTACTCATGCATACATTAGCTAAAGCACATATATCCTTTTCACATGCTTCCCATATGGCAGCATAAACTTTAATAGGTATTCCATCTAAACCAGGAGATTTAAATTATTTTCATTTTCCTCA
Source organism: Lygodium microphyllum (assembly GCF_053477565.2). NCBI lineage: Eukaryota > Viridiplantae > Streptophyta > Polypodiopsida > Schizaeales > Lygodiaceae > Lygodium > Lygodium microphyllum. Next base: position 130,791,868 of record NC_141147.1, on the reverse strand, counting down.
CCACATATTCCATTTCAGCTTCTAAAAAGGATCTTTACAGAATGGTCACTGTTTTTTAGTCAATCAAACTATTGATCGGTTCCAAGAAGGCAACAAGATTAGCTCCATAATCATCAACATCTAATCATTTAGTACCAGCAATATTAGGTAAGAATTTAAGGAAGACCTTAGCTATTGACGCATCATCTTCTTGCAAAACTCAATCCTCATCCTCAATACTTGCAATGCTCTCCTTCTTATGCTTAAGCTACAAGCTTTTATAAAAAGAGGTAGTAGGCGCATCCTTTTTAATCAAGTATTCTCCCTTTAGTCTGACTTTGATGGCTAGTTTACTCAATTCTTATGAAATCTTCTACCTCATGTAACAACCAAATCAGGGTAGGCTCAAGGGGAGTATCCACCAATGATGCTGAGAGGGTACTCACTCTACACAAGTCTTCTCATTTCTCCCTCTCTTCAGTTATCATGGTGCATGCATTATGTGATCTATCTCCTTGATAAGTAGTCATATTCCAATCTCCTATTAGCATGGAGTTTTGCCTGCTAACTTTACCCACCAATTTGTGCCATAATTATGCCTTGAGCCCTCTATACTAAGACTATGCCAACATAAAATGAACCAAATATCTAGCATTTTGCCTTCAATTTTGATAGTCATTACTAAAGCATTACCTTCTGCATCACTCCAAAGCACTTAAATAGGTTCTAATTTTGACATAATCTCTGACAAAGTGCCACCTTTTCCCTTGTTTGTTGCTAAGAACGGTGTATAGTCCTAAACCTTCATAGTATCAACATTTGACTTTGCTAATTTTACTTCTTGATGTGCCAAGACTTTCGATTTATGTCTCTTAATCGACCTCTAGCAAGCTGCTTTCCTAGATTCTGAACACAAACCTCATGTGTTCCAATAGATTATTTTGAACTTCTTGGAGCTTCTATGCATGGTAAAGCTCAATCATCTTCAAGAGAAACATAAATGCTCCTATTGACAAGAGGTTGTCTCGCCTTCCTTGTCTCTTTCATTTCTTAATTTACCTTTATCTATAGCTACCAGGTTCTACACTTGCTTCGCTTGGCCAACTTGCAAGTCATTATCTCTGCTTGTATTACTTGGCCCTTCCTATTTTTTATTGGTCCCCTTTTGCTTGTGTGTAGCTCTAGCCTCACTTTATCTTCTTGTACCTTCTCCTCTTAAGTTTTCAGGCGTCTCACGTTTCTTTCCTATCTTCCTTGACTTCAATTTTTTGCTTGCAAAGATGGGCAAAATGCCCAACCTAGTGGCATAAATAACAAGAGTCGAGGAAAGGCTTCGAATTTAATTTTCAAGAGATACCTCGATCCCATGGGGATCGATCATACACTTCCAAGAAACTAGGAATAGGTTTTCTCTTGTCCCACAATACACAAACTTTCTTTCCTCCCTTCCCTTGAGAAGACCATTGGCTAGCCACTTTCAGCACATACAATACCTTTCCCGGGGGGCTTTGGGCCAACTCAGAAATCTCCTCATCAAGCAAATCAAGGAAAAGTAATCCAAACCGGACATTCATGCCAGAGAGAATCATCATGCTTAAAATGCAGCGACCAAGGAAGTGCATACGCGTAGCTTCCCTGGAAGCCAAATATATCCAATCTCCCTCCCTGGATATTAAAAACCCTTTCCCACAAATTTAGATTGCGCCATCTCCCGAATTCCTCCTCTCCATAGTATATAGAAAGAGAGGCCACATGTAGAAAAATCCGCACACCTCCACACAATAATTTTTGTTAACGGAAAACGCCACCGGCGCGCATTGCTGGAAGCTGCTTCCTTCTTTCTTCTCTCACGGAAATCTCGTTTAGGCACAGAATCGCACACCGGCGGCCGCCGGCCCCGGAGGGGCGTGCGAACGCGGTCTTGCGCGGGGGGTCGCAAGTTACAACAATAATGCAAGCAAGGACTGGGGGATTTGGAAAGTGAGAGAATCCTGTGCCACGTCGCAGGACTTGAGGAGCAGTAGTAGCGTCACGCGTGGGGTCCTGCAGGGAAAGGGACACGTCACACGGCCTTTTCTCATTTTTTGAAAGAGACCAACGGCTCCTTTTGCCTCTGCCCAGCTCAAAAAAAGCAGCGCGGTGGGGATCGTTGGGAGAGAGAAGAGACGGGACATTTGGAATTTGGGACTTGAACCCACCATTCCATACATCCCACCCCACTCCCAAAAGCTCTTTCTTTTTCTTGTAAACAATGTGCCTAATTGTGAGACATCACGATTCACACACATATTTAGTCATAAAACTCTTGCTTTAACTAAGCTCGAGAGCTCTTTATTGTTACCTTTTGCTCTTGAAAGGGATGCATTACCTTACTTTACAAGGATTCCCAACATTGAAACTGTGTCTCTTACATTTTATGTGCATTTTCTTACAAAAACTTTTGATGCCTCAAAAATGCGTCATGCATGATATGTATGTCATTCTCCCCAAGTTTATTATCACTCTAAAAACCATTTTAGCCTTCACATATCATCTTGATCTTATGATTCCATGTTTGTGTAGATGGGCTCCCCTTGTCCTACTTAGCTTTAGATAATGCTTTGTTGATTGGCATGCTGAAGACTTTTATGACCTTCTTTCCTTAGAAAAGTGATTCTCACTTTATTTCATCTTAAGTGATATTCATTTTCCATAGGATTTGGCTTATCTCCTTGCTTTCTAACATGCCCACGTAGCCTTTTGATTAATGAATGACAACTCTCAAACAACTTGCAATTACTTGGCATACTGCTCTTATCTAAATAAGTTTGATTGTGTCTGGTGTAGTAGGAGTGCATGGAACCTCCTTCATGAGGCCTTCGTTATACTATCCTAGCAAATTAGGTCAAGGCATGTTGTTGTCCTACCTTCCTAAGTGATGTAAATCTTTTAAACTACGTCTATCACATGGACATCTAAGAGGCTCAAAAGTTCCTTAAGTTTAAGTGTTAGCTTAAAATAGTCAAGAATCATGTCAAAGATATGTGACATCTCCTTTGAATAGCTATGCAAGTAGTTTAATTGATCAAACTTTTAAAGTGCAAGGCTACGTGTGTCAGTGAAACCAATATGTGAATGAGATCCATGAGAGAACATGCAAGTTGCATTAGTATGCAACTCTATAAGTTAGAAAGTCTTATCTATGAATATGTACATTGAGAGAAGACATTCAAGGTATACTATGCATTTAACAAGTACAAACTCACCCAAAGAATAATTTAGCTAGAATGGGAATTGCACATCAAAAGTGTTATTTCTTTCATGCATTGTTTGGAGGATTTCAAGTATGAATGGTTGACTTTCATACATCCACTATCTTGGAGCTATCAAGTACTCAAATCTTTTTCTAGACACCTTCTTTTATCGCTTAAAGGAAATGATTAATAATTGATGTTTCACTTTCTTTCTAGCTGTAAGCTTGGTCCCAACATGCCACAACATCTATCCACTTGAACTACTTTTTTATTGTCTCTCTTAATCAATTGACAATGGAATATTATCTAACACCTATTTAAGAGCTAATTCCACTCCATGAAGTCAATTGTGATATCATTAGACCAAAAAGACATAGAGGTATGCTTCTCAATGAACACAATGTTTTATGCTTTTCTTTCCTTTTCTTATAACAATACAGTTTTTACACTTTCTCGGAAAAAAAAGGGGGGAGGGGAGCTCATTGCACTACTTCTCCTTCATTATTATGTGATGTCATATATATCATGAGAAAAAGGCACCAAATAAGCTCCATGGTCTACACATTAAAGATACTTGGAGGGAAAAACACTCACCCCCATTTTCTAGCAGCGATTCCAAAGTGCTTCTCAAGTTTACAATGCATCATCTTTAAAAGTGACCTATGGTAGTCTCACTTTTAACTTTAGGTCAATTTCTTTGTAAATTGGGGCCTTTTATTGAGGTAATTTTTATGTCCCATAAAGGGCTTGAAAACTCACAATGAGACTCATAGTGAGTTTTGGAGCTTGGATACAACCATATTACCATTTTTATTCCCTTTTGAAAGCTTCATAAACTTAAGAGACCCTCTAATTCTCCTAATAAAAGAGTCGCCCATCTTAACCATCATTTTTTATCACCCCTTAAAGACAACCTTCTAATGCACATCCTAGCTATTGAATAGAGCAACTACTTTATCACATGCCAAATAGCAAGAAAGGCTAATGATATTTTCCATTAGTTCTAAGCATCAGAAGTCTAATGTGACTCTATCATGAAGCTTATATATATTTATGAAGTTTTTATGAGCCTTTATCAAGGCCAAAACAAATAGAAAGGATCTTCATCTTATAAGTGGAAAAATGGACAAATAGAAAGTGTTAGAAAAGCTATATGGTAGGTAGCTTCCCTATTATTATCTTCCAAAGACATGGATTAAACTTGTTAACGAGTGCCAATTTTTTGCATATCCACCTCTAGAAATTGTTTTAACCTCTTGGATGCTCAAAGATTTGTGATATCTTAACAGTTCATTGTGCCAATTACTTTTATTTTACTCTTATAACTCTTAAGAGGCTTATCATTAACTATCAAGAGCTTCAAACCAATGCAATCCAGTACTCTAAAAGAGGTAGGTTAATCATCCTTCTTCTTTGCAAACACTTGAGCTAACTAAATCAACTTCAGTAGATAACTAGCTTAAATGGATCAACATGAAACCAAAACAAAGAATAGTCAATTTTGGGATTATTGCATTAGTCCACTCTTAACAATTAAAGTCCAAAGGTATATTTAACCCCTCCACAAATTCTAACAACATATTGAGCAATGGACATTTTGACTTGTACTTCATGAGAGCCGCAAATGGGAAGTAATAGGTTTCTAGGGTTAAGTCTAGTTACCTCACATTAAAGAACTCGCTTATCTTTATTAATGCAAAGGAAGATGGAATATATCTTCCTTGCACCACTTCATTTATTTCCCAAGTACTAGAACCTTCGGTTCCCTTTTGTCACTACACCATTGCTTTCACCAAAGATGGGCTTCACCCATCAGATATATAGATGGGCAATCATTGATTGGTTTGGAATTGTAGTCCCTACTATTGAAAAATCATATAGTATGGTTTTGATGTAGACTTCAATATTAGTCTTATCCTTGGATCCTTTACCCTTGAATTCAAGTGATTTTATTTGTTTTAAGAGGAATTTATTCACCTAAAGTTTGATGACATTATTTGTAGGTGGTATTTGAGAGTCAAGTTAATATCTTTATCTTAAACTTACAACAAACATCTAGTCCTTGATCACACAATCAATAACATTAGCTAACATATTGTTACTTTTGGCTTTTATACGACGTGCCACATATATGTTCCTAGCTTAGAGAAGGCAATGTTGAATAGCTACTTGAACACTTTCAACGAGCAACACTCTTTGGATCACATAAGATGCACAAACTTAGTTGGTTGGTGGGTCTTGAAGTCTACCTTGCAATGAAATGTTAAGGCCTCTACAAAAAAGAATTGACTTTAGGTTATCTATACGTCAATGGTCTTCCTAAATAGAAATCTAATGGCCAACCTAAAGAGACCGCTTTTCAATGTCTCCAAAGACAAAAGTGACCAACATCACACTCGGTTCATTGAGAGTGTGGTAGTTTCCTAGTCTTCCATTTTCAAGAATTCATAGTCTATCACACAACATTCCCCTAAAACAATGTCAGTTGGGGTTCTAAACTAGCACATCTCAATTAGATATATCGCTAAATAGTCATGTAGAAAGCCACCTAACTAATCAGGTCCACTCGTCCTCAAGGTAGGGTCATTGGGACCACCATCCACATGGTTTCCACCAAATGTACCTGACATCGTTAGCTCTCAAATGAAGTATCCTACCATGTTGTGTGTATATATAAATTACTACTTTAATTAGCCCATCATAC